>NC_134138.1:87481297-87676297 GCF_033958435.1 Carettochelys insculpta | reverse complement strand
ATTCTGATCTCTCTATTCCCAGGATAAATTCAGACAATTCAATGCGGTAGCACTGGTGCTATGGTGTACATGGTGTAAACAAGACCAGTTATCTCATCCTCTATTTTTTCCTGACCATAAAAGAACTGCTAATATTGGGTAACAATTACATTTGTGACATACATTGCAGATTCAGATTATTCTGTTTTCTCTGCATCCCTGTGACCAGTGCTACAAAAGAGGTGATTCTCTGTGTAATATAAGAAGCAGCTAGAGGAATCTAAGGCTAGCCCAGTTAATGAACATGATCTTGTTTTATTTCCAGGTTTTCAGCATTTCTTTATCATAGGCAATAAAACATTTTATAATAATTCAGAGGTCTAGGGATATTGAAGACAGAGAAATAATGTTGAAAAGCATTTCTTCACATTTGGCTTTCACTACATCAAGTGCAAACTGTGAACTTAAACATGAAAATACAATTTGTTCCTGCCTAAAAAGTCTACATTCTTATCTCTTGCACAGAACACACATTCATTTTCAATGCCTCAAGGTAAAGACTAAGGCATCTATCACAAGTGCAGAGAATATCTGAAGGATTTAGAAGCAATCTTTTCATAATGTTTCTTTGGAGGGGAAGCAGGGTTATGAGTTACTCAAAATTCATAAAGATTATTAAGTTTACATCCACACAGCAGATATGCCGCCATTGTATTTTCCATCTACAGTGTTGGTATTCAGTGTTTTTACCAACCGAGAATTTATCTTTCATTCAAGACAGTCATCCATTTTGCAGCATTAATGTGCTATTGTACAAAAGAAAGATTCTGTTTCATTAAAGTAATGAATTGCTTTTAATGGGATAATCCCACAATACTCACACTTTTTGAATTCATTGTTCATAGTAGTCTCTCTGTTACCTTTCAGTTAAGAGATTTTAAAACACAAGTAAGTTGTTACATCAGCAAGTTAGTTCTGTGTCATCAACACATATATTTTTGTACACGTGTTCAGATACGTGAAAGACTAATCTATCTCCTAAAGGTCTGCCCAATACTGCAGTCTGCACTAACAGCAATGATCCCTTCTGACAAGAAAAACCTGATGAACTGCAAACTTTCCTATTGATGCATCAACTTTTCCTGTCAGTCTAAACTAAGGCTATAGATACTGTGTTTTTCTTCTTAGTCTTCTTTGAGGCCCATGGAAACTTATGAAACAGATTTTTCATGCTGCTGGCAGGACTAGACCAGGTTCAAATCCTGACCTCAGAAACTGAGCAGTCCATGAAAGCCAGAGTGCTGACAGAATTAAACATTACTCTCTTCTGCCTAACATAAAGCAAACTACAACATGCAATGACCTAACACAATATTACTAAAGGAAAATGTCAAGCAATGTAACAACAAGAAGGGAGGGGAAAGAGACATATTAGGACTTGATCATATTGGAGATTCCCAGTACTGCATAACACAATTTTGCTTCTGCAGCAGTTTTAATTATTTCAGGAGGAGATACCATAATCTTTTGAAAGAAGCACATTCTCATTTGGAAGAAACATTTAATTATAAGTTGTCAGAAAAACGTACTGATTATCACAGATTGTTTATTTTTAGGACTTTTGATGATCTAGTCCTAGGACCACTGTGGCATATACTCAGGTACTCACATGGAAGCATACAAGACCCCACAATACACAAATGAAAATATTAAACATTTCTAAAGGCCTGATTCTCCTTTCACTGCACTTCAACAGAGGAGAAAGTACTGGAGTAAGACAAGAATCAGGCCCTAGAATTTTAAACAAACCTTTGACATAATTTTTGGAAAAATAGAGGCTTATTTGAGTGTGGGTGTAGGCCCCTAAAAAAGAATACACGAATAAACAGAGACAACAATTTTTATGATGAAGTGCTATAGGAGAGTAAAATATAGTTCTATGATGTAACTGAACTCAGTTGGAATTAATGTACAAAAGTGCTACAGTCTCTGACACAAATAAGTATCTACTCTCATCAAAATCCAGAGAATTTAAATGGGTAACTCCCACTAGAGAGTTATGTATGTAAATCCCATGCTTGTCGACAGGAGGATGAATCCTGAAATCTTCATGACCTTGATGTGGAATATGCATGTTTACCCCTTTCATTTCTTGCACACAACTGATTACATCTTTTGGTTTTGTACAGTTTACCAGGCGTTCAATCAGAAAAAAAGCAATGTTTGGACCAAGAATGCCAAGCTATTTAGGCAGAAGGCAGTGAAACAAAAACTGCAAAACTTCAGCTTTCAAAAATAGCCTCAGTGACCTCTTACAATACTCTGACCACTCCATTCCAAGCAGGAGGCAACCCCTGTGAAGAGTGAATTCTGGCAAGTTCTCTCTTCACAGATGATGCACAGCTTAAGCTATAATGAGTTTTTGGGTTACAAATGCTGAACGCATTAATATTCCTTGATGATAATTATCACAGTATAAGCACCTTTCCCAATGTGAGTAGCATAAAGCAACTGAAGCAGCATTTTTACTACATTGGAAACAAGCTGGAAAATGGGATTTTCTACTCTTGTAACCTGAGGTCAATATACATCAAGCTATGCATATTAAATATATATATATCTATGACATATCTAGCCATCTATATCTTTCTGTCTAAATCCTTTTGCAAATTCACACACATTACATTACTTCTCTCAGTTTCAAACAGAGACAGAGACATGCACATTTTCATTCCACTCCCCAAACAAAAACAAAAACAAAAACAAAAAAATCCTGTTTTCTTTTAAACAGAACCCAAATGGTTAATAAGGAGGATATGCAGGCACTGCTTTGAAAATGAGATGCACGTCTGAAGTAAGTACTATAGGCAATAGGTTGGCTGACAATGAAAACTTAATAAAAAACATCTTGCAATAAACATTCTCACAAAAGAAATACAAAATTAGAACAGAACACTGTCCTTGACCACTGAACATTCAAAATTAAGCATACTATTAACACAGAGATTTAAGGGCTGATTATACCCACTGATTACTGTGGCCATAACTGTATCAGTCATTTTTGCATGTAACACTTTAAAATGAAGCTCCTTAACAGGCTCAGACCCCAGGAATCTGCACACAGCTTGAGCAGTGAGATGGGTTCTGGAGATATCCCGAGGGACCAGAGGCAAGGAAGCTTCTTCTAAGCTTCTGAGTGCTACTGGAGCTGCTCTTTATCTGCTGTTGCAGCCCTGAAACTGCAGCAGCTCAGCTGCGCTGTCTGCGCTCCTCCACATGGGGCAATGATCTGTGGATCCAAGGGGTTGAATACCCACTGGCCCTGTCGTCTGACTGGTTCACCAAGCCTTTGCATATCCCAAGGCATGAACTGCATGAAGGTGGGTGCCCCTCACATTTGGCACCTCAAACCTGTTAGCTCTCTGATAAAGTGGAAATATATCCATTACACTGTATACGGGGCCTCCATCTCTGCAGAAAGTGGCATAGGAGTTGTTTTATTTTAATTTAAATAGGCACTGTTGTATTTGAAGCTAAAGCCATTTAATTATTATACAAGTATTTTTCTGATAATTAATTAGAATACAACAAGATCTACAATATACAGATGTTTATCAAAGATGACTAAGTTTCTAATGGTCAATTTATGTTTGAGTAACACCTCCACGCAATAAACTGCCTTATTAAATCTCAATTTTAAATGCTGGAAATCCTAAAAATATTATATATTGATTTATTTTGTTAATCTGTTAATTTTAGAACATGGCAGAAATTAAGTTTCCCTTCTTCCGCCCCCAACTCAGTGTCCCTTGTTGTTAAGCATTCACAGTGTTAAGTCTTGCTTTTTTTTCTTAAAGTCACACTGCAAATTATATAACGCTGCCTTAGTATTCTGTGCAAATAATCTCAATAGAGCTTTATTTTAACACTGACAAATGAGAGTAAATTTGAACCCTTAATCCCCAAAACAGGAGTTGATTCAGGTGTTTTTAGGTGTGAAATCTGTTGAATGCATTTGTGCCACGTTATCCCACACTTCATTTAGAAAATACACCATGCTACAACCATTTCAAGGACTGAAGCATAATTTTACTTATGTGCTGCAAAATGTCTTAAAATCCCATTTGAATATATAGAAAGGTTTTGAGAGAACCTTTGCTAAATATTTAACAGCACTATCGGCTTATTAAATACTATAATGTGAAAGCTATGAAAGGATGATATACAGCACTTGCCATTTATTTTCACTTAACACTGGTGCTCATTTCAAACGCTGTGCAAACCCATTCATCAGCAGAATCAGTGCTTTCTAAAAAGTACTCCTTGCTAGCAGATAAATATGGCCAAAGCACCTTTTATTACAAAAATGACAAAAATCATTTTCAGTTAACCGTGACAAAATCTGTATCACTGTGGTTGGGAAAACCTCAAGAAACATTTTAAAATATCATATTTAAAACTAATAACAAAACAGTGAAGTCATGCTAGTACAAGATACACTGCTTAGATGAAAGGTAAACCTGGGATGGGGGTTTGGAGGATTCAGGTACACAATATGTAGCTTCAGTTTAAAATACAGGGGAACTGCATTGCTGATCATTTTGCTAGAGTAAAATAGAATACATTTTTGTTCACGTCAAAACGCATTTGACAACCACATAATGCAGTAAAAGTGTGCTTAACTTATATAGAACAGATAAAATATTCTAGTGAAATAACCACGTGCAATAAAACAGAATCACAAAAATTTGGTGCACAATGATACACATTGGCACACAAGCATGTGCAGTATGAAGCAGTGAAAAAAATTTCAATCCACGATGTCACATATTAATATAAACAGCAAAAAGATATCCTGCCACTGAATAGCCTGCAGAGTGTGCATTTATTCTGTAAACACTGCAACAATGATTACCTGTCCTTCCAGTTCTCAGTGGAGACTTCTGATTTTGAAAATATCTTGTGGTGACTTACTAAATTCAGGCTATTTCAATTAGTATTACTGCACATTAAATATTAATTGCATTAAAGAGTGGATTAAGGTTTAAATTTCAGTTCTACAGTGTGTGTGCTAGAAATGACAGCTAAAAATCAATGCTCTCTGGCCCATAATCGGAAGTGTGTACAACTGAATAGCGTGGAACTGGCGTCACTGATGAAGCAGTTTTAACAGACATGATATTTCAATTGAAGGTGTGTCAGTATTAATTTCTGATTTAGCTTTGAATGCTACACAGTCATAATATTAAGGGAAAGCAGAGAAGGAAAACAACTCTTTTGCTACAAATAAAAAAAAGGTACATAGTCCTTAAAAAGATGAGAAAATCTATACTGTTCAAATAAAAATTCACATACATGGTTCCAATGGAGAAGATTTCTAACAAGGTAAGATAACAACCTGAATGTTACATAGAGGAAAAAATATTTTTTTATTTAAATTAAGTTGTTCTTACCATAATCCCTGAAATAACAAATTAGAACCCAACCATAATTCCTGTCATAACAAATTAGACCCCGATCAAACACCTAGACATTTGCACAGCTTTACTCCCATGACTAGCCTCAAAGAGTCACTTATGTGCACAAGTGGTACACAGGTGCCTAAGTGTTTGCAGGATCAGAGTCTTATGATGGACATTCATTCACATGATTGCTGCGGCTTCCTATACCACTCAGGATGCAACCTGTTTGCTTGTAGGGATCCTCTAGCACAACTGGCATCTCCATGTTACCACTGTGTGCTTGTGTTCCACAAGAAAGGGCATCTCATTTATAAAAGTCCTTTTTTTTTTCTTTTAATCCTCAGGCTAAACACCAAGACTTGCCAAAACAGTTTAAAATCACAACATTGGTGCTCTGATTTCTTTCCTAAGCAACTGAGTAGGTCTACATAGCAAGTACAAACCCGCAACCAGGCCTGCTCATGGGGGAGGCAAAGGGGACAACTGCACCAGGGTCCAGCAATTCAAAGGAGTCCAAAGCTCCCAGCTGCTGCTGCTGCTGCTACACCACTCCATGAAACTCTGAATGCAGACGGGAAAATGCTGTGGCCGGAGTGGAGCTGAAGGCAGACCTCCCTTGACCCTGCCCCTTATTCCCTCAGTCCTGCCCCTCCCAAGCAGACAGAGGCAGACTGTCCCCACACCTTGCTCCAGAGCTCACAGTGACTGTCAGACCTGCTGCCTGCGGCTGGCCCATGTCAGCCGATTCAGGCTTGCAGGGCTAAAGTGGAGAGGCCACTTTACTGCTGGGTACCCGTCTGGGCTCAGGCTGGTGCTGGGAGCTAGGAACCTGCAAGGTGGGAGGGTCACAGAGTTTAGACTTCAGTCTAAGCCTGAAGGTCTACACAGCAATGAAACAAATCTACAACAGGGCCACCCACAGGTTTTTCTTTGCTATACAAACATATCCATGCAGGCTGAAAGGAAAACAGACAACAACTTTCTGGTTTAATATTACAAATAAACCATTCACAATTCAACTGCATGCTGCCTTTACTCTCCAAGATTAATTTATCATGAAAATACTTAAAAACATGGAATACGCCAAAACAAAAAGAAAAATCTTATTTCGGGTCTATATAAAAGGCAGGGGCTAGGAGGCAGAGGGAAAGCGTATGATACTGGCTATGAATTCGGTATTGTTTCAGTCTCTTTTACGAAGCAGATGACAAAGAACATTGTGAGACAAGTCAACTACCCCAACTGGCCTCAATAAAGTACAGCAAAGCCCACCAGGATACAGAGTTTGGAATTGAGCTGTGATTGGTCTTTACCTAAGAGAACAGATGATGTCCACAATGTTTCTAAAGATCCCCTGTGCTCCATTGATGTCCAACAGCAAGTTTGGCATCAAGAGAGTAAAGAAGATAGGAACTAATAATAACAATAAAAAAATAATCTGGTTCAAATGGACCCCAAGGTGTAGTAGTCATCCCAATGCAACAATCACCCTTCATTGCAATTTACTGATGTTGTTTCATTATAATACAGCATATAAAGGTGGCAATATTCAGGAACACTATTTAAAGCTACATGATTTGCCGCACTAACCATGGCTGGTATTGGTCCAGAATCACAGCTAAAGAAAGGGCAATTTCAGTAGAGACTACTAAAATTCGTATATTCTTTTCCAGTGTGCAACCATTTGTGTGGATGGCTGGCTCTTCAGAGATTTAGCCAAGAATCACAGAAATCAGGTTTGTAATAAAAGAACATGATATACTTTTGTAGAATCTGTCAAACTGTACCCCCAAAATTCTTTACAGAGGAAAAAATCTGGTTACAGATTTAAATAATAAACAGGAAGAAATTAAAAGGTGCAGCAAGGAAGAAAATGTATGTCTTCACATGAGATCTGAAAAATAGATGGAGACAGTGAGACAAAGAGATGAGAAGATTTTTCCAGACTTCAGAATATGCAGAGGAGGCAGAGTTTGAATCACCCATCACAATAAGCCAGATTCTCAGCATGTTACACACTCCATTGACTTAAATGGATTGACAGTCACTTGCACCAGGTGAGGTCCAGGGTCTTTATGGGATGTGACTGAGGGAAGATCACTTCAGCAACAAAACTAGGCTGAAGTTGAGAAAAACACAATGCAATGTCCATGGAGGAGTATCCATAAACTAGGATTAGTTTTGTCTTCTGAAATGAATGGAGTTATTTGAGGCAGGTGATGTGGCAGAAAGGCAGGCAACTGCACTCAGCATAGGTTGAACAATGATAAATAATACAACTAATTTCATTATTTTCCAATTTATGACAATTTAAGACATTTATATTCACGTCACTTTATATACATTAATCAATTCTCAAACCATCATTATCTTCATTTTGAAAATGAAGAGAGGTTAAGGGATTGTCCAAGGCTACCGAGTGACATGATGAGGATATCCACAAAAGTGAAGAGGAAGGACTGGCACAGGTGTAAATTTATGGAAAAGATGAATGTGCTTTCACAGATAGCCTTTTACTTCAAACTTGCCTATTTCACTATCTCCAAGGGTACGCTCAGAAGCAACAAATGGGAAGTCTGAGATCAGTACAGAGATAGAAGAGGAGTTATGAGCTATATCTACACAAGACAGCAACGAAGGGTCCTCTGGCACCTTATAGACTAACAGAAAAGTTTTGAGCGTGAGCTTTCGTGAGCACAGACTCACTTCATCAGATGAAGTGAGTCTGTGCTCATGAAAGCTCATGCTCAAAACTTTTGTGTTGGTCTATAAGGTGCCACAGGACCCTTCGTTGCTGTTACAGATCCAGACTAACACGGCTACCCCTCCGATATCTACACAAGACGACTCTGTCAACAGAAGTCACTGTCGGAAGGGATATCCCAGCAAAACTTTGTCTACAGATTGTGTCTACACGTAAAGGCAGATCAAAAGAGCAATCTGCTCTGTCGACAGAGACCAGCCAGACTGCCTGGCCTTGTCTTGACAGAACGGCTGACCAGAAGCTCTACAAACAGGGCTGCCTGGTGATCCGGAAGCCCTCACAGTCGACAAAAGGGCCCCAGAGCATCTACATAGTTGTTCTGTCAACAGAACACTGTTGAGAGATGTGTTATACCTCAACTGGGAGAGGTAAAATGCTGCCAGTGGATGTGCTGGGTTTTGTGGACAAACTGTTGACAAAGTGCATTTTGTGTGTAGATGCTTTGTGGTTTTTCAAAACAAAAGCCCAGCTTTGCTGGGAAAAGCCACTCATGTGGACACAGTCATGGTCTTTTGGAATGATTCTCTTGCAGAAGAGGAGTACTTCCACTGCAGAGACGTTTAGCTGAAAGAGATTAACAAAAACCACAAGTTTGTAGAAAGGCTGGAACGGGAGGGGCCATTTTGAAAGTTTTGTGCACAAAAGTATTATCTGTATAAAAGTGGGAGATGACACAAAATACAAGCTGACCCTGATGGTGTATCACAGAAATTAGACAGAAAGGCCCTAAGAAGTCTCCTGATGTATTCCTGTGCACGCCAGTGAAAGATTTTCCCCAACAGTACATTTTTTGGAACATGCAATATAAAAGTAATAGCAGGTAAAATGTGAGCATTTCTATTATAAATGCCTGCTTTCAGCTACCCATAATATTATAACATTTTCAACTAGTGAGTTGAAATTTTCCAGAACAGGTTTCTGCCCAAAGGTGATATTTGTTTAAAAAAGAAAAAGGTTCAGCCATTTTCAAATTAGAGGAGAATAAAAAAAATTACTACTCCCCCACCCCCATTAAACCTTGCAAGAGTTTCATTTAAAAGCAGTAGTGCTCAAGTGACTGGGGGTTAAAAGTTCAACTTTAACAGGGAAATGTCACTCAAATGTAAAGAAGTGTATTTGACTGTTCTGGTGATAACTGGTTTTGATTTGATCATGTTATGACAGTTTGAAAATCACATTCTGCACTAATGTAGTACTTCGGGTGCGTTTTTTAGTCCATTTTACCAAAGCTTGAAGCAAAAGAAAGACTGTGTCATCCATAAATGGGTGGCTAATTTAGCTATATAGTAAACATGCACATCTCCAAAACTGAGTACTGAATTAATCAGTGCACTGTAGGAACCCAGACTGGGGTGTGTGTGTGTGTGTTTGGAAAGTGATCTTCTAGTGCCTGGAGACTCATGTAGGTGTGCAATTGGTGGCACTGACAATGAATATACAGTTCTTCCTCTTGTGTAGGTGGTGTCTAGTCATGGAGTTTTATATAAAGAAATTGCTATTATGTTTTTAAACCACAGGGTTCTAATAAAGTAATACAAAAAGGAAACATTCAAGTGACATTGTTAGGTATTCAAAACCCAGGACCTAAATTTAATGTTACAGGCAGATTCTTCACTATGCCTACTGGGCATATGCTTCCTGATGGTTTTCAATCACATAAAATGTGCTACTCCTTAAATCATACAGTCTAATTTCTTGGGTTTTTTCCTACGAACTTGGAACCTGTAAGGTGAGTGCAGTGAATGAGGCAGAGTTCTGAAAGAGCCCTTGTCTCCTAAATTGAGGATAATATAAGGTGTGAAATCCACTGGGTAAGTAACACATACGTGGTGGCCATAGTAAGTAAAGAAAACATCACACACCTATGTAATCTATCATGCACCTCTGATCATGTCACCTTCACCGTCCCCTGCTACTTTTTCAACCCACTTTACCCTAAAAACTAATCCGTAAATGTTCAGCATCTTCAAATAGCTCCATATGTAAGGAAAAAAAAATCAACCTACCAAAAAATGTTTTCTTCCTTTTTTTTTCCTACGTATTGAAGTCACCTAAAAATCTACTCTGGTCTGAGGCCATTGACTAGAAACATTCAGCAGCAGGTTTTAGATCTGCTATTTTGCAAATACCCTGATACGAACACTCATGCCTGTATATCATAAGGAACGTATATAACACTTCTTCCTAGACAAGACAGTCCTGAGGGACAGAATTTAAGATCTTGATATTTTTATACACAGAAAAGCTAATGTAATCAAATTCTAGGTTTTTAATATTTTAATATTTTTCCTCTATCCCACAGCCTTTCAGAGTAACTAAAGCATCTTCTTTACAAGATAGGGGATAAGACAAATAGGCCAAAGTAATTTTTGTAAAACTCTCAAACACATTTGTAAATCTTTACACTAGAATTACTCTCTCATTATTTTATGTCATTATGCACATGCATAGATACATACATACATAACTGTATATGCAGAGAGAGATACAAGTGCATTAAACAGGTACCATTGTTTCAATTATCAATTTTTCACTTATCTTTGCACGCACCCCATAATACTAAGTTTATTGCAGACATGAATGTGCACACCTATACACGCATTCTGACATTATGCACTGTCAGCAATTAATGTAAAACATAAAATATTTAGTTCAAATATTTTTCCCAATCTCCAGCGAACCATTTAAAATACTAGAAACAGAGGGTGAATAGTAGCTGTACCACTGTGATGACAGGAGAGAACGAGAGACTTTTCTCAGTAAGGATCACTGAGTGTGTCACTGGTTAATTCCTGCTCTATGCTCCTCATTAGCATTACTCACAAGCTTCTGGTTATCATATCCAAAATATTAAGACATAATAAGTACAAAGGTGCAGATAATTGGATATTAACCAGAACATACTTGACTGGGCAGGAGGTAGGGCTTTTGCTTGAACTAATCCTGAAATGTATTAATCACCAATTAATGAATGGGTTTCAAATTCATTTTCTATTATAGAACACCTCCGAGTATCTAAGCTTTTTCTAACAAAATGAGTTGGAATAACACTAGAAATTAGAAGCACACCAATTTGAGGCTGGCCTGAATTAATTTCCTTTAGGTTGTTGTCAAGCTTATTGAAAGCCAATGTTACAGGACTAGTGACATTTTCAAAGAGCTGAGAAAATAAATACATTTTAGGACATCAACACTTTCATTTAAACTCTCCGTATGTAACAAATGGTCATGCAGAGGCTAAATATTACATTGGAGAACTGCCCCTGCGTCATTTAAGTGCTTAAGTGCAAAAACACAAATCTCTAAAAAAAGATAAAGAACTGAATAAATACTGGAAACATATTACCAATTAATCACCAGTTAATGATTTTCATTATTGTACAAAGACAAGCATTTTCCCTTCTGTAAAATACTATAAAGGCACCACAGTGACCTAAGTGCAAAAAAAAAAAAAGTATGCGAGCTTATAAATACAACACTGTAAAAAAAATAAGTTGAGAGCATCTGAGCTGAGTCAAGTAACTTTGCTCACAGACTCTTGCTTTAACCCTTAATTCTTTACACAATATAGTATGCTAATCAGAAATGTCTGCACATTTTAGCAGGGCTACCTGCCTGCAGATAGTTACTATGTACATGAACAGAAGTTCTTAATTTCTAAACATATTTAAGGCCAAAAAAGAAGAAAGAATCCAAATCAAAATCTCTTCTAAAACTGTCTACTTTTTTAAATTCCTACTTCTTCAGGATTACATTTTTATGGCTGTCTTGAATGTATGCATCGCATATTTTTATTATTTGAAATAGGTGAGCCTGCTACTGTAGCAGAAACAGAGAGAGAGCGAGCTCTTTAGAGTTACTAATGAAGAGAATTATATCAGACATGGTTGAAGTACTATTATTCTCCCCCTCCCCCGCCGCCCTTCTCTCTGTCCTCGGTTTTATTTACTTTGATGTGAATTACAAGTAAATCCAGATTATCCATCTCTCTGATTTTTCCATAATTTGTTGACTTTAATTTTAGTAAGTCTTAAATAAGCACTTACTGAAGATGAAGTATGATATGCAAGCAAGTAGTCCTTTTATCAACAATTTTGCCACAGAAATATACAAACATTTCAATGGCTCTTCATTAGCAAACAAATCAACAAGTGATATTTTAATGCATGACTTTATTCCATCTCTGTGGGGACTGTAGTTGAGAGTGTGATGTACAGTACAGAGAAAGGAATCATCAGCCACAATGTCCCAGGGCTCTATCCATTGAGGACTTCTCAGCCTCTGCTTAAAGAGTGCATTTAATTGACTGATAGACAGTAGCTTCTTTGTTCACAAAAGACAGCGAAGTAATGGCAGCTTGAAAATCGTACCATCTACGAGATCTCCTGAGACTAGTAACAGGGGGATATGTGTCAGGAATAAATAAATAATCTAATTATTAAGCCACTTCCTGTCAAGTTAACTCCAATTTGTTGGCTTTTGAAGGCAACAAAACGAGGCATTTTTCCTCATTATGCTTCTCTTTTTATACCACTGGTAATCACAGGCGGATTAAAGGGTGGCTGATTGGTTTTTTTGTCAAGAAACTGAGAGGCAGCCAACAGTATAGAAAAACAGAGTTGGGGTTAGAAGAAATTTCATGCTTGTCTCCTTTCCAGCTCCCTAACAGCCCACACGGCTGCCCCATACAGTGCCGCCAGCTGTACAGCAAATGTGCACCCCTCCAAGTGCGGCCTACCAGGCCATAGGCTCCATTCTGAGAGCTGTGAGATACCTTGCAATCTTGGCAGGTAGCTACTGCTGTCATAGGCATAATTCTAAAGGTGACCTACGAAGCCCCATCAGCTCACCAAATGCAACAATATGAACAGCTGAAGATCGACACCCACTCTCCACATTGGTTTCTTTTGTTTTGTTTATTGCACTCATTGGACTCAAAAGCAGGAAGCAACCTAAAAAAGCCTCATGAAGAATTTGAGGGTTCCTTTGCTAAGAATATGAACAATTAGGAAAAATGATTCTGGATTTTAATATTTAAACTGTAATCTATAGTGATTGTTATCACATATCAAGAATGTGCATGAGCAACTGCTAGGGCTGTAGTACAAGAGAACAATAATAAAAAAAGAACAAAAGGGAAAAGTGACAAGAAAGCCTTTAATTTATTCTGCAATGCCTAGGTATTACAACACATGCTATATGTTTATACCAGCACACACTAATTGGACAGCATTGCACTATCTAGATATAAGACAGCAAGGTTAGAAACAAGACACATTCTTATCTTTAAATGCCCCCCTCTCTTTGAAGGAATTAGTGCAAAAACCTGTTTTTTTGTTGTTGTGGTGGTGGTGTCTCTCTCCCCATCCCCTGCCCAACTCCTTTTATACAATAACAATTATGGGCTCTCTCCTAAGTTTAATTTTTCAAAATCAAAGTTTTCTGAGTTACATAGAAGAAAAATAAAACATCTGAGTTGGTAATGTTTCCATATTAGTTCTTTTTACTGCATCTTGTATGACTTTAAAATGCCCCAATAGACTTTACTGAAAAACTGTTTTAAGTAAGTAAATAAATTTTTTTTTTCCAAAATTGATCCCAAGTCAGTCTGAAACCTCTGAAATCTAGATATCATTTCAAATCGAAGCAGCTCGATGGCTAAAACCATACAATCCTGGGAATTAAAAGCTGATGTTTGAAATTGGAAGGGGTGACATGACTAAGCCCAATGTTTCAGCATGTTTACGGCTACGTTTGCCCTTTGTCAATACATCTTGAATTTTTTTGTTTAATAGCTCAGATAATTAAAGCCTCTTCGTATTTACAGTCTGCTTCATTGGTACCATGAATTCTGTTTTCAGTTACTGTCTGCAAATTCCCTCTCTGCACAATTTCATACCAAGCAATAACACTTCATTTTACATAAGTTTTATCTGATGTCCCCATACAGAGCTGCCAGCTGTACAGCAAATGTGCAGTTCTCAGACTGAGGCCTACTAGGCCACAGGCTCCATCCTGAGATCTGTAAGGCACCTTGCTGTCATTGGCAAGCTTTCCCTGCTATCACTGTTACCATCTCTCCACACTACACACAACTTAAAATCATCTGATTATTAGAATTTGTGGTCCACACTCCATTTTATCCTTTATTCAATCTATCCCCAGACCACACATTTGTTTAAATGTTTTGGCTGGTTTACAAATCATGCAACCATCTGCACAGTAGGTGTGACACCATTTTTTAGACAAAAGTTACATTACAAAACAACAAAGATAAAGTCATTTGAAACGCTTTGGTGTTTGTTATTCTGCCTGGTTTGCTTGGACCAATTCTAAGAAATAAATAGAATTATCTGTGTAAATCGATGAACATCTATGAAAAACAACACCCAGCAGAACGCAGAGCTTGCTCCATTACCTACGTTAATATCATGACAGCTGAGGAGAGATGACCTGGCCCACTTCTCATCTCTCCTGTACAGATGGCTATTAAAGAGAAAGTATCCCTTTTGTATGGTCCATGTAGAAACCCTTTATGGGCTTTTCAAATAAGCCAACATTGCCCACATGAGGGTAGCTTTCTGTTAGTATTAAACAGCACAGATTTCATCTTTTTTTTTTTAAACCAGCTCCTCGTGAAATAGCCAAAATCTCATCAGATGTACAACAAAAGAAGATCTTCTGGATGTTACATGTCTCTTGGATTTTGCAAACCATATAATAAAGTTTATTCTACGTTTTTGGAAACTTCTTTCTAACAAGGAATGTAAACATGAGATTTCAAGGTACCCAAATGATTTTCTGATGCTAAGAGGGTAGTATCTCTTTTCCTTTGCAATGTGTTAATTTCCATTACTTGTCTCTGATGAGTCAGTGAAAACTGATAGACTAAAGGAAGTCTGTGCCTCTGTTCTAGTGTGTGCAGATCCATATCCTTGAAATTTTTTCCAAAGACATGTAAAAACCCCTAATACAAGAGAATGTCATTTTTACTGTACACTATTTAAACTGAAATTCTGAATCAGTGATACTTGCTGTCACCAAAGTGCAACAAATATTAGTCACAAATATTTTACTGTATATTACTGTATTGCTGCTTACTGCATATGTGTGAAAGAAAAAAAAAATTTCATGACTTTAGGCATTAGGCAAACTACTGAATGTGTAAATGTCACTTGCTATTACAATTAGCCTAAAATGTTATTGGTGTCCATAAAGCAGATTAATATATTTCCTTTGTTTTGACATCATCAGGGTATACCACATGTAACATAATGCATGCTGCAAAATTTTGAGGAGTAAGGGGACTTCGAAGTTGCCCCAGCACTTCGAAGTACCAGCGGGTGTGCCGTGGCTAGACGCATGCCGGTACTTCGAAGTTTAAAACTTCGGAATTGCCGCACGGGGCAATTTGCTTAATGAACTGCTGCCCATGAACGGCAGCACTTCATTAATAAACTCCCAACACCCTAATTACCATCCTTCCTTCGAAGGAAGGTAGTAGTGTAGACACACCCACTGAAGTCAATGGGAGACTTTGCATAGACTCCAGTATTGGTTTCGACTCTAGTTTCATCATTATTTTCATGCTACGGTTTTTATCCTGATCCCTGCGCTCAGATGCCCTTCTGTCAAAAACCACACACGTCAACGCCCATACAATTTATACGAGATACAAAATTTAAGGAAAATGAATCTGTTTACCCGTAACATGACACACAATGAAAGGAGATGTGAAAACTCAGTGCATCCTAGTAATGCCACTGCCTATTCCATACCACCATGGCTTTTCATGCGGAGAGCGGTTATTGCTACAGAACCCTGGCTTGCTCTCTACAGTCAATCTAAGTTGCAGTGAACTACTAAGATTGTGGTTGTTTTTTCCCCTTTTGTCATTCTCTTTGTCAGCCCGATCAGCCTTCAATGGTAAAAGTGCTGCTCTGTTGTGCACCGCCAGCGGCTCGCAATTTGCTCACTATGTTCTACGAGACAGTTGTTTGTGGCTGTTTGGAACACATTTACCTCTTTGGGGATTTATGCGCTAGCTGCAATGCCAACTTCCATAGTGATAGAGATTTCTTTCTAGCTAAAATAGATAATTAGAGTCTGGTAATTATTGGTCAAGAATTATCAGAGTGAAAAAAATTAAGCTCTTCATAAATAGTTCTTGGCAAAGTCATCACTTTACATTATCTCATGCCTAACAGCACTTTAGTCAGAGCACTTACAAATTTACACTACCGCCGTTGAGCCTCATAATTTTACATGGGATAATTCCTTTGCTGAGTTAAACATATCTGAACTCCCTTGATTCTGATCCCTTGTGTGTGTGTGTGTGTGTGTGAGTGCGCGTGCGCATGTGCGTGAGCAAAAAAATATAGACATTATGGTTACACTTCAGTTTACATGCTAGTTCTTCAAGAAATACAAATGTAAAGAAATAGGTAAAAAATGTTTACCCTATTTATTTAAAATAACAGATGAAGGAGTGCAATAAACAAAACACAAACTGGCAGAGTATCTTTCTGTACTCTTGGGTCAACTGCCACCAGTAAACTACGTGAGCTAAACAAAGAGATACCAGGAAACCTCTCTCATCTCTAGATATCAGAAGACAGTCTAGTCTCTAAAAAAGCCTGCAAAAAAGGTTTGTATCTTATTCAGAAGAATTATGGGTATGTTTCCTTACACCTCACAGACTATACTAAAATATGCCTGAGTCTGGATTTTTTTTTCTCCAAATAAACACATCTGTAAAATTGTTTTACTGACAAATATGTTTGCATTTGGCAGTTACCCCTGGAAATAAAAATACCTTCCTGTTACTCCTAGAAACTAAAGTACTTTTCTCCATGTGGATCCAAATTTACATATAAGTAGATGGCCCATTTAAAAATAAAAAGCCCCTAGAGGTCTTTGGCTATGGCTACACAGCAGCCGTATTTTGAAATAAGATATTTTGAAACCGCTCCTTCAAAATACCTTATTTTGAAATAACACAACTACACACAAAGGCCATGTCTACACATGCCCCTCCCTTTTGAAGTTCAACTGGCTACCAATACGCTAATTAGATGTTGAATATTCCTATCAGCACCTCATTAACCAGTTCCGATCCTTGCCATTTAAATGCCTCTTCCGAAAGGGAGGGGCATGTGTGGACATGGCCAAAATGTATTTTGAAATAGCACCCAGCTATTTTGAAATAGCATTTCCGGACACACAGTGCTATTTCAAAATAGTTCCACTGGAGGCCATTACAACTTATTTTGAAATAGCACTATTCTGTGTCTTAATAGTGCCTATTTCGAAATAACAGTTTCATAATAGGCGTTATTCTTCCTACATTGAGTGTTACCAATTTTGAAATGACACACCTGCTATTGCAATTTTATTTTGAAATAGCATGTATGTAGTCTAGACACTAGATAAATTATTTCAAAATAACATCTGTTACTTAAAAATAAACCTGTAGCGTAGCTGTTGGCTTTTTGTCCCCACACAGCATTAACTGAAAACAGAGTGTAGCTGGATGTTGCTTGACAAATCACCGTCTAGAAGAATGAATACAGAATTAGGGAACAGGAATTCCTGAGGTCTCTGCTACTGATTACTTATATGTAACCATAAGTCAGTGGTTCTCTGTTGCTTTCCTTGTTTGTGGACCTTGCAAAATTTGAAATACTAGGCCTGCAGACCCTCAGAAGTCAAGGACCACAGGTTGAAAACCATTACCTTAGGTAAAGTATTTCAATTCTTTGCCTATCTATAGAATGCTTACTTATATATCTTATGACAAGTATGCTGCAAGGATTAATTTAGTCTGTACAGCATTTTGAAAACATAAAATATAAAGTGCTATATAGGTGATAAGTATAATTACTGACAAAAGCCATTTCTCTGAAATCCTCTGAGTATGAGATTTGCATAAAAACAAATGCAAATTGTTTTGTTGTCAAAGATACTTAAGGTTACACCTCACTGGGTCATCTGCAGATTTTATTTTCCATTAGGTTGCTTAATCCATCTTGTTAGATTGATTGAAATGTGTAACAAAATCTGTAAAAACACTATGCACCCTCTTAACAGAAAAGAGTAAGAGGCTTTTCAAACAGCCTGTAATCCTTCATCCCCTGCTAAATGACTATTTGATATTATATTTGATTAGACAAAAACACAGACAGACACACTAACTAAAAATATCTACCCTCAGTGGAGATATTTTAGCCAACAAAGTAATGGTGCTTGTCTTATTTAAAAGGCTAAGTTTCATACTGGGATTTTTTAAACCTATATTTGCCTTAGTGACCTTCTATAATGAATCCACTCTATCTGGATGTTAACAACATGAGTCCAATTTGAGGCCAATGGACAGAATAATTACAGGGATCCTATCAATCTGTTTAGACCACAAAATTGGGGAGGACATACACAGTTTTCTCTTTAATCAGTTAAATATGTATCTACATTTAATGGCTCTTGATCATTTTCTGACAGACTCTGATAGATTTGATTGATGAACTCTCAGTCCACGGCCCCTCATACTATGTCCAAGCAGTTACTGCTGTCTTCCTTTCCTAGTCTCTCTCATTATCTGCTTCCATTATCTTTAAAATCTTATGTTTTTCTGGTATCAGTAATCCCCACTTTCTAACTGTTGTTTATTTTGGCTCTCTCATTTAGTAGTTCCTTCTCTGCTGGGATGGGGCCTCACGGGTGGTTCCAGAGACATGATCACCTGTGCCCTTGCAGCTTTGCTGAAGATCATGGGATCACAAGAGAAAAATAAATGTCATCCACTCCTGCAGCCATCTTCATTAAGCACTGCTGTGGGAGTGGAGCGGGAAGGTTGATGGGCCTTCACCAATTGCTAGTTGCAGGAGCACAGTGCATGGATGGTGGGGAAGGACTGACATGGGGGTTCTGCAACTTCCTCCTCGACACCCCATCCCACCCCCACACCTCCTATTTTTTTCCTTTGACCTCCAAAGTCATCTGGAACTCTTCAGATTAGGAGAAAGTAATCCACCTCTATCAATAAATATAATGCAAATATTGACTGGCTGAGAAGCTAATAATGGTAAAATATTACTCCAGATGGAAAATACATCTCCTGAGATGGGGATATAATATTTGAAGTTGAAAGTACACATTGCTCTCACAGCCCACCTGGGTATTACTAAACCCCTCATTTTTTACCTTTTCCCTCCTACCTTCCTGGATCATTTGCTCTCTTTCCAAGGGTGCCTCACTCCACCAGTAAGAGCAAATACACTGTACAGTCAACCTTTGATTTAATGGACTAAAGAGGGGAGGGGTGTCTGTCGTTCCTGAAAGCCTGTTAAATGAGAGGGTTTACTGCCCACTCACCCTCACCAGGCTCTCAGAGCCACCACCACTGGAGGAGCCACTGGACCCCAACGGATGGCTGGGACCCCACTGTCGCGGCTGGAGGAGTCCTGCCCCACCCAGCTGGAGGCACACCACTGCGTGGCAGGCACAGCTGGAGGGACCTGACCACACGTCTGGAGGGGCTACCACTGAAGCTGCTAAACACTCTTCCCAACAGGGGTGGAATATGTGGCGGCTCTGGCAGTGGTTTTGGCTCTGGCGGCTCTGTGGTGGTTCCTCCAGGCAGCAGCAGTGGTAAGCCTCAATTTTTTGGGGGGAGGGGCAGGGGGGGCTTGAGAGGTGATTTTACGGACTCTAGCAGACTTTGGGAACAGTGGACTTCCCATCACCCCATTCTTCCCAAAGTCCGCTAAATAGGGGGCTGTAAAATCGAGGGTTTAGAATATACTGTTCTATCAATCCTCGTTACAGGGAAAGTAGGACAGCAAGAAAAATTTTATCTGTCCTAGTGGGCTCCTCTACTGCTGACGGCTTCTGATTTTGGGAATGGGGTATTTAGAACACCAGGGTTTTATGACCAGCGAGCAGGCAGGAAGAAGCCTCCGGATGCCGATAGTTATCTATGCATTTTATCTGTTTATTTTTAACCTATACATATTCAGAAACACACAAATTTATTTTTATACACATTTTATATATTATAAAATCCATCTCCCACACACAGTAAGGTCAAATTTAAACAGATTGATGGCACTCTTTTAGCCTTTGTTGTAGACGGATATGGTCTCAGGAAAAGGTCTCCCATGCTAATGAATCAAGAACCAAATTAACGGGGAGAGTCAGGGGCCAAGGAAAGGAGAAGTAAAATTAGAAAGATAGCCAAGAAAAAATCCAGTTAATGAGGAGAGCACTAGCAGAATTAGAAGACAAAATCTTTTTGTTTTCCTCTGCTTCAGTAGTGAGGTTATTTTCACAACTCTCAGCAACATAATTTTTATACTCCATTGATTCCCCCGCCCCCAAAACCTGTATATTATTAATTAGGGTTGCACCATTGAGAGGTGAACTGTTAAATCTGGCAGTACAGATAAGAATCTTCCAGTGAGCACAGATTATCAAAAACACCTCCTGCAAATCTCCCTGTGTGTGTTGTGAGCACCTTTCCAGTCCCTCCCGCACTGGGAAGAGTTTATATTAAGCAAATATAAATCTGTGTCACTATGGTTATGTCATGAAGCAATATCATGCATGGTTAGTACAACACCTACTAAGAAAAAGTACTTTCCTCCCATTCAACCACATCCAACCTTTCAAAATAAAATGCAGACGTCACTAACTCAGTTTTAAGAATCAGAGGCGTAGCCGTCTTAGTCTGCAAAAACAACAGAAATCTTGTGGCACCTTATAGACTAACAGATACTTTGGAGCATAATTTTTTGTGGGCAAAGACCCACTTTGTCATTGTACCTGACAAAGTGGGTCTTTGCCCACAATAGCTTATGATCCAAAATCTCTGTTAGTCTGTAAGGTGCCACAGGACTTTTCAGTTTTAAGAAAACCTCAATTACTATCATATCTGATCATTATTATTCTGGATCCATCTTGCTGTACTCAAACAAAACACCCCTCACCCCCAAAAGGTTGAAGGAGCAGAGTGATGCCCTTACCAAGGAATCAAAAGCAGATAGGACACCGGTGGAAAACTACCGCACTGGTTGAAACTGTCTGATGGTCCAGCATTATCCCTTACCAACATATTTTTGACGATTTCTCATTGTCAAATTCTAAGCATCCACTAATTGTTGCAAAAAATCATTAAGAATAGGTCATATATTAGGATCCAAAGAAAACAAGAGAAAGCTGTGTTCTGTTGTGCATAAGGTTCTATTTCTAAATTCTAAGATTCTGATTCACATTTAACATTAGAAAGAAGCAATTTACCTTCTCCCAAAAACTAATAATGTCAGAAGTGAGACTTAAGCCAACAAGGAAAATGCTCAAGCCCAACTCATAATCTGCTGTAGTTTCATCTTCTGAAAACAACACAAAAAGTTCTTATTTTAAATGAATTAAAACTATTATTAGGCTATTTCTCTTACTACTTCATTAATTTTGTCAGGTGACATATAGTTCAAACAAACTATTGAAATTCATGGAAGTTATACACAAGGCTGTTTGCAATGAAATATTTTGTTATACCAGCCCACATAAAGCTGAATTCTTGAATTAAAAAGAGAAACTTCTGAATAACTGGACATGTGATTACTGGGCTGCTCTGCTGTACTGTACCTTCTGCATTTTGCACCAATATCTTTTATGTTACAACAAAAACAATATGAAGTAAGTGTAAAATCAATGATTCCCATTCCTGCTTGCTACATGAAATTTCTGAAAAGAGGCTAATAACAAAATAAGACAACTATGACAATGTTATTTTATTAGCAGGCAAAAGATGTGCTTGATAAATTTAATTGACTGGTAGAATTCTTAGAGCTATTACTGAGTGGTTACCAAATTGAAAACATTGTGGGCAACCCCATGGGAATAAGCAAGTAATGGGAAAATATGAATATTAAAGAAAATGCTCTTTTCTTTTATTCTGTTTTATTCTAACCTCACACCTCTAACACAGATTTGTAAATATCAAGCCACGTTTGGATCAGGAATCCTAATAGAAATTTTTTTTAAATGGCTATATATATAAAAGTACAGACCCTATTATTGAGTACAAGTTCTTATTTTAAAAAATATAGTATTTAATTTTGTATAGAGATAAATATTCCAAATTGTTTCCAGACTGTTCATACAGAACGTATAGTACTATTTTTATGGCCATTTGAATTATTTATATTTCCTAAAGACAGAAACTCACCAGTTTTGATTTTCGTACCAAGGTGCTTGAGTAGTACACTGTAGTGTCATTATCATAATAACTTCTGAAATTAAAACCTGTGTAAAACTCTATGGAAAGCTAACATCCAGTTCATTAACCATTCCTGTTAGTTTGTTTTCAATAATGCAAAAATGATTAGAAGTTTAATTTGTTAATCACCTGTGTTTTAACTGGAAGTAGATATACAATTCTCTGCAGAAGTCTAAACTAGCCCTTGCAGAAAATAAAACATGCTAATGCTTTATCAGGTCTAATAATATGAATAAAATAATCAATCATGCCTAGGTAAATCATTGACGGTTGCACAATTAATTTCTCCTTAACTCTGTTTAATTTTGCAGGCTATGATGAACACAAGAAGGAGAAAGGGCAATCTATCTTCACAAGATTTAGTACTTCACTTACCAATCATGTGGTTTGCAACATGAACCTGGATATCCCACTCATTGTAGAAAACCATCTGACACTTGATGCACTGGTAGGTCTTCTTCTAGAGAGATAAATGTAGAGAAAATTTGTTTAAATATACAGTTGGAACATTTAATTACAACTCAAAATGGTTAATTCCAAGTGGCAATGTAAATACTCCATAGGTGTTTTCCTGAAGACTTAATTAATTACTATTATATACACTTTGCCATCTGTAGTACCTTTTACATGAAGCTCTTGGTTCTTTACACGACAGGTTTAACCATCGCCATTCAGTGGAAAGTACTGCGATAATGGTTGTGCTCACAGATTTGTAAAGCAAGTTGCAAAGAGGTGAACTGGAAGACCTTCCTTTAACATTAATGGATTTTTGGAACAGGCCTATAGTGAAGTGCTGGTGCTGGGAACGAAATCCACATATTAAAATCCCATTATGTTTCAAACCCAAGAATTCCTCTGTCAACCTACTTACTGCCTCTTAGGAGGGTGAATTGACCAAAGCGCAGTGGGGCTTGAGACGGTGTGCAAAAAATAGTGTGGACATTGCAGCTTGGGCTAGAGTTCAGCTCCCAAGTCCCACTAGCATGAATGTGTCTACAAAGGTTGGGAGGATTGCTCCAAGCAACAGCGTAGATGTTCCCTCAAGTTTCTGTTTGTGCCTTTCCAACCGAAAGCCCTCTGGAACCAATGCTAAGGGGTTTCAACAAATGCCTTCCTTTCCAAATTAAATAGAAAACTACTTGAATCACCAAAGGCTGTCCTGAAATAACAGCTTCATGCATTGTTCTCACAGGATTACCTTTACAAACCTTTCGTTCTTCAAAAATAAGCTGCAGCCATCAGTGATTATTTTACATTTTTTAAAGACAGCAACAAAATGTGCTATGGTTGTTTTCAATAGAATCCACTACAGATCTCTTGGCTATTTTCATTTGAACCAACTTGGAAATTTCATGCAATTTAACCAACTCAAGGCCTGGCACAGAGAAATGAAATCACTGTACACTTGGAGAACAAGTCTGGTTTTCATTCAGTTTTACGAATAAAATCCAAAAGGTCTGCTGTTTAACATGTTCCAATTATTTTTCCAATTTTATGACTGTACATAGTGACAATGAAATCATTTGTAGAAATGCATTTTGAACAGATGCTGCCCAAAACCTTACTATGCTGTGTAGGTAAACATGAACACACTATACTACATCTTAATTTAGAAGAAACCTTTAAATAACGACAATCAGGATCAAAGATTTATTGTTCTGAGTGCTTTACAAGAGGCTTTTGCTGCTGACAGAGAACAACATATATTGCATATATAACAATCACTCTTTTTTAAAAAAAGCATTGTTTCCCTTTAGAACTAGTTAGAAAATATTTCTTACTCCCAGTTGGCCAACATTATATATTGTTTATTAGCATACCCCTAGCATTATTCCTGATATGTGACTTTATTGAAAAACCAAGACACAAACTTAATGGCTGGCCTTTTCTCTTGTTAGCACAGTAAAACATAGTGTGTGTCAGAATTGTCTACAAAAATTATGATTGATGAATGTGATGACAGAACTTCTTTGAAGTCTAATGATAAAGAATAAAATCACTTGACAACAAAAAATAAACATATCGGTACTTACTTGCCTCTTCAAAATGATTTGACATATTTGCAGATCCACATGGATGTTGTCTTTTATCACAAAGAAAACAATGCTTTTGTCATTGTTACTAGATCAAACTCTTTCTTTTTTAGTCTCAGAGCAGCTTCTAAAACGTTACCATCAACTTTTATTAACTCAGCATCTACTTATCTACAAGTGTCTAAACTTGTGTATCAACGAGCTTAGATTTTAAGAGATCAAAAGCACTCATTTTCACAATGTGCTGAACAAACATCACATACTGATTTCCATACTTTTTATATTTCTAAACAATCATTTTTCACTGCAAAGGCACCAGTACTATTCCCATTAGAGACAATATGGCAAAAATGTCATGGATTAAATGGATAAAGGAAATGGGTTGCAACTGAAGAACCCATATGAGTCTCTTCAGTCCCCTAGACCAGGGGTTCTCAACCTGGAGTCCACAGACCCCTCAAGGCCCATGAGTATATTGCAGGGGGTCCACGAAAAAAATAAAAGATAAACAAAAATCATGATAGAAAATAAGTTTTAAATAAATTGCAAAGTTACAGTCAACTATTACTTTTAAATTAAATATCTTCCAATAATGTTAACTGCTGTCTGAAAATCTAAGTTGTGGTTTCCTTTTTCATTTAATGAAGTGTACATAGCAGACAGAATTGGCTTTGATGGGGGTCCATGAAAGGTTGGGGAAGTAACTGGGGGTCTGTGAATGGTTTGAGGAGGCAATTTGGGGTCTGTACAAGTGAAAAGTTTGGGGACCACTTCCCTGGACATCTGTAAGGTGGCATGGCTAAGACTAGACAAACAGAAAAACATCTTCATCCCTCCCACCAAACAATGGAAAAAGCCAACATACATTTATTGATTGTTTGTAATCTCTCATTAGATCTGGTTGGAAAAATATGACCTGAAATTAATTTTGCTTAAAGAAAGAAAAAATGTTGCAAGCATTCTTCTCCTTTTTTCTCACTCTCTCCATTTGGAATGATGCACGTATGATAGGGACAACAAGAAAGATATCACCATCCTTATGTAACCTCCTACAATGGCTTTTTTTTTAGCTTGAGCATGTATTAATTTACTTATTAAAATCTATTTTGCTAATACCTTTTTAAAAAGCTTTTGATGTTTGAGGGTTAAGGGGGAATTTTTCTTATTTGTTTGCTGACATTGAGATGGTGTATAGCTTCCAAAAATACTTTTTTCAGTTGATTTTTTTTAATTACTGCCTTTTAATACAAATTAATTTCTGCCTTTTCTGTTGCTTTTTCACATTCTAGATTTTTATCAATTTTGAGGTGATCAATAGCCTGTCAAGTATGAGCTACTTACAAAGAAAAAATTGTTTCTCTTAATAAATATTAATTTGTCACTTCTAAGCAGACTTCATTATTTGAATACACTCATCCCTCACTGAACGAGCCCAATGGGTTGCCAACTTTCTGCTTATAGGCAGAAACTCATAAGAGAGACACTAAATTCCTATTAAATTACGTGTAAAAGTCTCTGATTGTTTCCTAGGGCTCCCAACTCGGGGAAGGAGTGGCAGCAGCTGGTGCTGCTTTTGAAAGGTAAGTGAACCTTGAGTTGGGGAGGGTTAATGGCTGCGGGTAGTTTGGGGCTATGAATGGGAGGGCGGGTTGGGGCTGTGAGGGAGTAGTTCAGCCTGCCACGGTTTGGGGGCCACGGGACCGGCTGGGGGGGTCAGGCTGCAGGGCCGCGGGGGGTACAGGCAGCAGAGGGGTCTGACTGGGGCCAGTAAGGAGGTCTGGCTGCCGCAGTTTGGGGTCATGGGGTGGTCAGGCTACAGGACCATGGGGGGGGTCAGGCAATGGTGGGGTCTGACTGTGGGGCCAGTAAGGAGGTCTGGCTGCCCACAGTTTGGGGCCACGGGGTGGTCAGGCTACAGGACCATGGGGGGGGTCTGACTGTGGGGCCAGTAAGGAGGTCTGGCTGCCCACAGTTTGGGGCCACAGGGCTAGTGGCGGGGGGGTGTCAGGCTGCGGAGCCGTGGGGGGTACAGGCAGCAGGGGTGTCTGGCTGCTGAGGTTTGGGGCCGCAGGGCTGGCAGGGACGGGGTCAGCCTGTGGGGCCACGGAGCTTTCGGGCTGCTGTGGTATGGGGCTGCGGGATTGCAGCGATTGCAGTGAGCTGGGGCTGTAGGGCTGGCGGTAGGGGTTGGAGCCACGGGGTGGGGATTTTGCTCGTGCTAGCAGGGGGAGTTCACTCATCAAGTGAACTAAGGGAGGTATATGTGTTCCTTGTTTAAGCAAGTACTCGTAAATGAAGTACTCATTTGAGGAGAGATGAGAGTATACAACTTTTAAACAAAAATCTATGAACTATCAGGGTAGAATTTTTAAGAGAGCAATAGTAAAAATACCATTGACTTTTAGAAGGACAAAGGGTTAGGTCAATATTGAGTGCATTCGAACATCCCACCCTAAAAAGTCAACAACTTGTGACAGAATTGTTTGGCTTTACACTTAAGCCCCATGAAATGCATATTAAACCGTGGTGCTGCAGAAACAATTATAATTCTGTAAAAGCTGTGGAACACTGGAGTTGAGTTAAAAATCTTCTCATCAAAATACATCTAAACTGGAAGAAATTCTTGTAGGCTTCAGAAATGATGAATAACATATTGAATTCTACACTGTACTAAAGAAATGCTGGGCATTGGTGAAGGGTGGGGAGCCAAAGTATCACCTTCCCACGCTTTCACTTAATGGAATCAGATCATTAGCTAGAACAGCTCTAGCAGCTTTAAGGTTACTCTAAACTGCACCAGGTTGCAATTCATTCCACAACTGAGGACAGTGACACTCATTGCTTCAGGGTGGGAGTGCAGGATATAGTTTAAAATCAGTTCATGAATCTCCTCTTCCTAATTCTTAACATGGTTCTGGCTCCACCTTTGTACTGAACCAGCACAACTGGCCCTCAAAAGTTCATTACAGCCCTTTAATAACATACCCTCCTGTCAAAGACCCCAGTACATGGCCAAGGAGATTTAGCAGCATCTCCACATGCTGAATTTGAATCAAATAAATAAATAATTTTAGGTACATGGAAAACGCTTGCTCATATCCATTCCATGTGAGGTAACTCCCAAGCAATACCTGAGCAGGTGGGCTTGGAGTTCATGAACATGTCGATTGCAACATTGCTCTGCTGCACTTGACATCATGCTGGCCTCCTGGATGATGGTGTAGTGGGAAGAGAAGGTAACTACTGACAACCAGGTCACTGTCCTGCAAATGTCGTAGATCAGGACCAGGGCCAGAAACGTCATTGAGAAAACGTGGTCCTTGTTGAATGGGCTGTCAATGTGACAGAAGTTAGAGCACCCACTCACTCCTAGCACATATGACTACAGAGAGCGATCCACGATGAAATTCTCTGTACTTAAATCAGTAGGCCTTACATCCTGTCAGCTACTGCCACAAAGAGCTATATGGCTTCAGGAAAATAATGTGATTACTATGAAACTATGAGACAACATTTGGGAGGCATGCTGAGTAGGGGCACAACAGAACCTTGTTCTTTAAAAGAATACCATATATGGGGGTTGGGGGAGGGGTAGAAGGTAGAGGATTGATGTATGGGTCATGATTTCTGGGACCTTCCTGGCTGAGGTAATTTCCACCAGGAAGGTGACCTACCAGAAGAGATACAACAGAGGGCATGATGCTAGCAGCTCACAAAGAGAGCCCATGAGTCCTGACTGCACTACAGACGAACAGGCTCACAAAGCATCTCTGTATGCCGAAAGAAGCCAATGGAAATTCTATGTGAGAAGACTGAACTACCATCCACCAGAGCAGTGGAAAGCTGATTTTGTTGCTAAATACACCTTGATTTTTGAAACGGCCAGCCCCTGTTATTTCAAACTGAGTAGGTTCCAGCATGGATTGAAGGGACGATTGAGTTGAGAGGCCTTTTTGTACCGAGCACATAAATCCTGTAGGAGATGGTTCTGAACAGGCCAGCTCCATTGGATTCAACCTTGGAGCTTTCAAAGGTTAGGTGGACAAGCTTAAGATTCAAGTGGAGCAAATGGCCATGACCTTGAGACACTGGGGCTAGGAAGGGCATGAGAGACCATGGGGCTGCTACTGACAGATCTGACAACGTGCCAGATCAGTGCTGTTAGGGGCTATAGGAACATCCTTTGCTTTGTCTCACTCGACTTTCAGAAGAATCTTGGGTACCAGAAAAATGGGGGAACACACAAAACAGGAGCCTTTTCCATGGGAGTAAAAAGCCATCTGAAAGCAAACCCTGGGCTGTGAATGCACAGTGAGCAAAACTGATCACATTTCCTGTTCCTTGGTTGTGGACAGGTCTACATGGGGAAACCCCCACCTTTGGAAGATGAATCTGGAAGAGAAAGACCTGCTGAGGGAAACTTCTGCGGCCATGGAACATTCAAGAATGTTCTGGGATCCCAGAAGGTAGGACATTACCCAGAGGATGGAGTGTTTCACATAGAAGTCTGGCAGGTGAAGGGCCTTTTTATAAGGGCTAGACGAGCACACTCTTCCCTGCCTGTAGATGGAAAACATGGCTGTTGTGTTGTCCATGAGCACTTGTACAACTCTACCCTTGTTCTTGAACA
Source organism: Carettochelys insculpta (assembly GCF_033958435.1). Taxonomy (NCBI): domain Eukaryota; kingdom Metazoa; phylum Chordata; order Testudines; family Carettochelyidae; genus Carettochelys; species Carettochelys insculpta. The sequence continues at coordinate 87,647,154 of NC_134138.1, read as the reverse complement.
GGAACACTTGGTGGATCACTGAGCTCTCAGAGGTTTATGTACAAAGAAAGCTCTTTCAGGGATCACAGCCCCTGAGTTCTGAAGTGTTGGAGATGAGCCCCCCAATGTAGATTGGACATGTCCAAAATTAGGGATACTGATAGTTGCGGGGTGACAAAGAGAACACCTGCACCCAACAATCAATGATCCCTCCACTAGGCAAGGCTGATGAGGACGAGGGCAGGGACTATAAGCATTGAGTCCAAGTGGTGACAGCTCGCTAAGTACAGTGAGGACACTCAAGCATGTAGGGGTCTGAGACGCAGTCTTGTGTACTGTACCACATAAGTTCACGCAGCCATGTGACCTAAAAGTTTGAGGCAAGCTTGAGCTATTATGATGGGGTGGGCCTTGATCTTGGACATCAGAGACAACACTATCTAAAAGCGAGTATCTGGAAGGAAGGCTCTGGCCTAGCTAGAATTGAGCACTGCACTGATAAAATTCTGTCCTGTGGATGGGGATGACAGATGACTTTTGCTCATTTATTACTAGACCCAGGGCACAGAAGGTAGCTTAGACCAAACAATGCTGGCTTTCACCTGGGCCTCAAACTGGATCCTACTCATACAGTTATTGAGGTAAGGTACACTTGAATGTCTCACTTTCTGAGGAAGGCTATCACCACTGCCATACATTTTGTGAAAACCTTACAGGGTGCCAACAAGCCAAAGGGGAGGACAGCAAATTGACAATGGACTTGGTTTGTGATGAAGCTGAGGAAACTTCTGTGGCCATGGAAGATGCAGATGTGTAAATAGGTGTCTTACAAGTTGAGAAGAGTGTAGCAGTCTCCCTAGGGGGAGAACAATGGAGTCTATAGAGATCATACAGAAGCGATGGTTCCTGAGACAACTTTGAGTCAATGCATGTATAAGACGGGTTAAAGACCACTTTGGCCTTCAGGATTAGGAAATAGTGAGAGTAATACCCTTCCACTCTTAAGTTTCAGGCACCTTCTCCACAGCCCTACCCACAGGAGGACTTGTTCATGAAAAGGCTACCTAAAGAGGGCTGGGTATTGGAGGGAAGGCTGGAAGAAAACTGAAGGATATAATCCTCCTTGTCTGTGTTTTTAATCCTTGATCTGATTCATAAACGGGTCTTGGTTATATGGCAGAGTTAAGACATAGAGCAGCTGATGAGGTCTGAAATGCTTCTTTGAAGGTGCCAGGGAGCACACGCACAGAGATTTGAGGGTGGCCCTGGAAGAGAAGAGGAAGCTTTCATCAAACAGAAGATCCAGAATGGCTTGTTGAACCCTCCAGTGAAACCTCTGAACATTGAAGCCAGGAGTACCTTTCCATGACCAGAGCTGATGCCATTGTTCTGGCCACCGTGCCTGCTGTTTCTAGGGCCACTTGGACAGAGGCCCTGATTATGGTTTTCCCTTCCTCCATGAGAGCAGAGAGCTGCTTGGATTCCTGGGGCAGTAAGTCCTTAAACTTTGATGTGAGGTCCTAGACATTATAGTAAAACCTCCCAAGCAAGGACCACTAATTGGAAATATAAAGGTGTAGCCCATCAGAATATACCTTTTTTCCAAAAAGATCCAGCTTCTTTGAGTCATTTGGCTTGGGGTTACATCTTGCAGCTCTTGTCTTGTCTCTCTCATTGGCCACTGTGACCACGAGGGAACCAGGAGGGAGCCTCGGAATACAGGTATCCATACCCCTTAACAGGAACATGGTACTTCCTCTTTGCTCCATGGCAAGAAGCAATGAGGGGATCTACCAAACAGACATGACTGGACACATAATGGCCTCATTGAAGGGGGAAGGTCACTTTTGCTGATGCAAGATGCCAGTCAGGCTGTGTGAGGACTCTAAGCACCTCCATCTCTATCCCCAGCTAGGAAGTCACCCTTTTCAATCACTCTTGGTGAACTCCGAAGTCATGACTGCAGCACTACAGTCGGTCCTGACACAAGTTCATCTGAGGAGGAGGTTAAGGAACCAGTCTCCTCTACTTCTGCATCCATCACATCATGCAGGCCTAAATTCTGCATGGTGATGCCAGGCTCAGTACCAATTCCAGGCTGGATGGCAGATGGTGCGGAGGAGAGGCCTTTCTTTTGGACATTACTAAGTACAAAGAACTAGAAAGTGATCCCCACAGTGGGAGAAAACATCATGGATTCCAAAACAGCCATTTGGATCCACTGAAGTACTAGCAAAGTACTCTGAAGTGCAGCCAGAATGTCTATAATTTTTGTGTGCGCGCACGCACACACAAATGGATCAGAATCAAAGGATTTCAGATGTGTTTAGCTCAGCAAAGTAATCACCCAATGTAAAATTATGAGGATCCAGTGGGCTGTAGAATGCATATTGGTAACAGCTGCCTGTTTGAGTCCAGGATTCCACGTCTCCCAGATTGAGTTAGTTTCTGTCCTTGTACATTGCTTGTGCTTGCAGCAGTCCTAGCAATGGTCTTGCACACGTGCCCCCACCCCTAACATGCCAAGCAGTTGGTGTTTTACAGGAGGCACAGCATCTGAAGCCCAGAGACAGAAAAGTTACTCACCGTAGTAACGGTGGTTCTTCGAGATGTGTCCCCGTGGGTGCTCCACAATAGGTGTCGGGCTCGCCCGGCGCCGCAGATCGGATCTTCCAAGCAGTTTCTGCCGGACCGCGCATGCGCCGGCGCGCGCTGCTCCCTTGCGCGCTCCTGGCCATGTGCACGATCCGGTCCCCGCCAGTTCCTCGACCAACCGCCTCGGGTGCCCCTGCAAAACACTAACAGAGATCCGAAGCGGGGAGGATGGGCGGGTAGTGGAGCACCCACGGGGACACATCTCGAAGAACCACCGTTACTACGGTGAGTAACTTTTCTTTCTTCTTCGAGTGTCCCCGTGGGTGCTCCACAATAGGTGACTACCCAGCAGTAACCCAAGATAGGAGGTGGGTAATCGGATTATGTGCAGCTTGTCCCCGAGAGGACCGCTGCAGAGAGACGGGTATCCTCTTGGAATACCCTGTGACGGGCGTAATGTTTGGCGAAGGTGTCGTAGGATGACCAGGTCGCCGCTCTGCAAATGTCTTTTAACGCAACGCCCTTGAAAAAGGCTGTTGATGCCGCCACCGCCCTAGTGGAATGAGCCCTGGGAGTGGCCGATAAAGGAGTCTTTTTGAGCTCGTAGCACATTTTTATGCAGGATAAAATGTGCTTTGAGATTCTCTGCGAGGAGAGACCTTCTCCTTTCGATTTGGGAGCGAGGGAGACTAGGAGTCTATCCGTTTTCCGGAAGGACTTGGTCCTGTCTACGTAGGAGGCTAGCGCCCTCCTCACGTTCAGGAGGTGTAGGCGCGCCTCTTCGTTGGAGTTATGAGGCTTTGGATAAAACGAGGGTAGAACAATAGGTTCGTTAATGTGAAACTCGGAAGAAACTTTGGGAACAAAGGCTGGATGCAGCCGTATGGTTACCGCCTCCTTGGAAAAAACAGTGCAGGGTGGCGTTGCCATGACTGCTGCGAGCTCGCTCACCCTACGAGCTGACGTAATTGCAAGAAGAAAGGTCGTCTTTATTGTAAGGAGGCGGAGGGGAACCGTGGCCAAGGGCTCGAACGGTGGTCCCATTAGCGTGGTAAGCACCAGGTCCAAGTTCCACAAAGGTGGAATCGGTTTCCGAGGGGGGTATAGGTTTACCAACCCTTTGAGGAACCTGGTAACCATAGGGTGGGCGAACACCGTGTGCCCTTCCTCCTCATGTCTGAACGCCGAGATGGCGGCAAGGTGGACCTTCAACGAGGATAGCGAGAGTCCTCCTCTCTTGAGGTCCAGTAAATACTCTAGTATTGTAGGTATAGGCACCAAAAGGGGGGCCAGCTGTTTGGTAGAACACCAAGCCGTGAAGCGAGTCCATTTTTGCTTGTAGGTCTTCCTGGTGGAAGTCCTCCTGCTACTTTCTAGGACTTGCTGTACTTCCACTGTGCATGTGCTCTCTAGGGAGCTGAGCCATGGATTAACCACGCTTGCAGTCGCAGGCTTTGGGGGTGCGGGTGCACTATGGACCCCTGGGCTTGCGTGAGCAGATCCGGCGCCACCAGAAGAGGCATCGGTGGACGGTCCGACATGCGCAGGAGTAGGGGGAACCATTGTTGGCGATCCCACGTTGGGACTATCAGGATCATCCGGGCCCTTTCCCTCCTGGCTTTCAGCAAGACTTTGTGGATCAGCACTGTGGGAGGAAACGCATAAAGCAGGGGGCCCCTCCACGGGATCGCGAACGCGTCCCCCAGGGACCCCCATCCCAGTCCTGCCCTGGAGCAGAATCGTGGGCACTTCTTGTTGTGCTGAGTGGCAAACAGGTCTATTTGGGGAAAACCCCATGCGTGGAAAATCGGCCGTAGCAGACTGGGACGGATCTGCCACTCGTGTGTGAGTGCAAAATGCCTGCTCAGCTGGTCTGCCTTCACATTGTGCGCACCCGGCAAGTATGAGGCTTTCAAGATTATATTGTTGGCGATGCACCAGTTCCATAAGCGGATTGCTTCCGCGCATAAGGCACGGGATCGAGCTCCTTCTTGCCTGTTTATATAAAACATGGTGGAGGTATTGTCTGTACTGATCCCGACGACTTTGCCTTGTATGTGGTCTCGAAAGTGTCTGCAGGCGTTGAACACTGCTCTGAGCTCCAGTATATTTATGTGTAGTGACTGTTCCGTGGGTGACCACAGTCCTTGAGTCACCTCTTCGCCCATGTGCGCTCCCCACCCTATGAGGGAGGCATCTGTAGTGAGAAAAACCGATATTTGCGGCTGATGGAAGGGTACCCCTGTTAGCAGGTTCCTGGGGTTTACCCACCATTGTAGGGATTTGCGCACCCCGGCTGTGGGCGACACCACCCTGTGAACGGTGTGTGCTGCCGGTTTGTATACACTCTCCAGCCAGTGCTGCATGCTGCGCATGTGTAACCTGGCGTTCTGTACTACGAACGTCGCCGCTGCCATGTGGCCCAGCAGCTGCAAGCACGTCAAGACCGGCACCGTAGGGCTGAAGGTGATGACCTGCACGAGGGAACCGATGGCCCGAAAGCGAGCCTCTGGTAGATATACTCTTGCTGTAACCGAGTTTATGCGAGCCCCTATGAACTCTATGTCCTGTATGGGGTCTATTTTTAATTTTGCCAGATTGATAACCAGGCCGAGTGAAGAGAACGTGTTTGCTGTGACGCGTATCATGCGCAGAACCTCCCCCTTCGAGGCCCCTTTGAGCAGGCAGTCGTCCAGATACGGGAAAATAAATACCCCCTGTCTGTGCAGGTAGGCTGACACCACTGCCAAGGTCTTGGTGAAGACTCTGGGGGCTGAGGAGAGGCCAAACGGTAGGACCTTGTATTGGAAGTGTTCGTTGCCTACCATGAACCGGAGGAATCGCCGGTGAGCCGGATGGATAGTTATGTGGAAGTACGCATCTTGTAAATCGAGGGCTGCGAACCAGTCTCCATCGTCCAGTGCTGTAAGGATGGAGGCGATTGTGGTCATCCGAAAACGTTGCTTGCGCAGGTACCTGTTGAGGCCGCGAAGGTCTAAGATGGGCCTCCAGCCTCCTGTCTTTTTCTCCGTGAGGAAGTACCTGGAGTAGAACCCTTTCCCTTGCAGTTGCTCCGGCACTCTTTCCACTGCCCCTATGAGCATGAGATGGTCCACCTCCTGCCTGAGCCTCGCTACATGGGAGGCCTCCTGGAGGTGGGGCTTGGGTGGAGGTTGTGACGGTGGGAGCGACTGGAAGGGGATGGTGTACCCCGTGGCTATGATCTCCAGCACCCATTTGTCTGTGGTGATCCTTTGCCACTGGTCGTAGAATGGTCGGAGGCGATGGTGGAATAGTCGCTTCGGATGACCTTGTGCTATGGTAGTGATGGCGCAGCCCTGGATCTGTATGTCAAACTTGTGGCCTTTGGCCCCGCCCCGAGGACGCACGGCTCTGTTGTGAACGTCGCCTGGGAGTTCTGTACTGCTGGTGCTGTTGATGTCGCCCTTGCTCGTAACCCCTGTGGTACTGGGGGCGCTGTTGCTGGTACTGGTACCGTCTTTGTTGAGGGTAGTACCTTTTCTTTGTGTATGGAGGGGCGTTGCTGTGGAACGTGCTGCTGTGTCCGCAACGTCCAGGGCGATCTGAACTCCCGTCCTCGAGGCCGCGTAGCCTTCTTGCACTATGGCCTTGAGCACCGGCTTTTTGTCCTCTGGAAGCGAGTCCATGAGGGAGGTTAACCTGGAATAGTTGTCGAAATTATGGTTCGCTAAGTGCGCTGCGTAATTTGCCATTCGCAACGTTAAAGTGGAGGAGGAGTAGACCTTTCTGCCGAACAGCTCTAGCTTCTTGGCATCTTTGTCTGCTCCCCCTGTCCTGAATTGAGATGTCTTTGATCTTTGTTGCGACGACTCCACCACCAAGGAATTTGGCTGTGGGTGGCTGAACAGGAACTCCATGCCCTTCGCCGGCACGAAGTATTTCTTATCCGCTCTCTGTTGGACAGGCGGAATAGTCGCAGGGGTCTGCCATATCGTAGTGGCGGACTCTAAGATCGCTTCATCAAGCGGTATTGCTACTCTGGAGGAGGCCGGAGGTCTCAAATTTTTGAGGAGCTTATGGTGTTTCTCTTGCATCTCTGCTGTCTGGATGCCTTGCGTGAAGGCCACCCTCTTAAACAGCTCTTGAAACTGTTTGAGATCGTCCGGAGGATGGACGTCCCCCGGGGCCGTAGCCTCGTCCGGGGAGGAGAGCGAGGAACCGCTGGGGTACGTCTTTCTGGACCCTTCCGGTTCCTGCTGGTGATGGTACACCCTCTCGCTAGAGGTTTGCGAGGGAAAATCTCGGGGTTCCATAACCAGTCCCCCCTGAGATGCTTGAGTCTCTGTCCCCGGTCGCAATTGCCCTCGGGGGTACGAGATCGTCTGTGGGGATCTTTCCCTAGTAGATTGCCGATGGTGTCTATGCCCCGCGTGGTAGGGGCGACCATGGCAGTATAGGCACTGTTCTTGGGAAGGTGACCTAGACCACTCCCTTGGTGCATACCCTCTGCGTCTGGGGGAGGGAGATCGTCAAGACACTGGAGAGAGCGATTTTGCATAATAGTCCAGCGGTTCAAACCCCAGGAAGGGTGAAGGTGGTCCCAGCCAGGGTGAGGCTGGTTGCAAAAATGGAGAAGGGGGCTCCGGGTAGGCTAGGGGGGACCCCTGCCTTCTGGTTGGAGTCTGCAACATAAGCGGAGGGCTGTGAGAAAGCAGCTCCACAGCCCTGTCCGGAGAGGGGCTGCAATGCCTCCTCTTGTGTGCAGCCTTCCCCCTCCCTGGAGGAGGTAACTCCGCCCCCTGACGCACAGGGGATCCCGGCCCCGTCCGCACCGTGCTAGGCACGCTCAAAGGCGGTGCCGCACGTGCGGTGTCCTTCGGTGCCTGCAGGCTACGTGCCTGCGCGCTCTGCACCGCCGGTTCCCCGGGGGTCGGTGCCGCTGCCTGCGGTGCCGCCGGTACCGGCGCTTGTTTAGCCGCCGCCCTGCCTGCGGTGCGGGGCGGCTGGCTGATTATCGGAGGCTGAGCCGCTTCCACGTGGCTCTCCGTGCTGCCGCCGATCAACTGTTGCTGCGGCTGGGGGCTGCTCGCTCCTCCCGTCCCGCTCGCTGTTGCTGCCGGCAGGGATCGGGCTGGGGAGGCTTTCCTCCGTTTTTGCGCTGATGGGGTGAGGGATGCAGCTTTCCTTTTATGGGCCCCGGAGGGTCCCTCCTGCTGCGGCCGCTCCGGCACGTCTGGCTGGAGGGCCTTATCAAAAAGCAGCATTTTAAGCCGCATCTCCCTGTCTCTCCTTGCTCTGGCTGTTAATTTAGCACAGAAGGAGCATTTCTGTGCAACATGGGACTCCCCAAGGCACCTTATGCATAGACTGTGCCCATCGGACGCTGGAATCGCCTCTCGGCAGGACTCACATTTTTTAAATCCTGAAGAGGACATTGTTGGTGAGTCTTTCAGTTGTTAAACGGGTACTTAGCACCTTCTCTGTGCTGTTTTCCCCTTCCGATGGCCTGCCGCAGCAGGAGGGCTGATGGCCCTATGCTCCTGGCCTCCGGCGCTGTTACTGGGACTGGATTGAAGCTGTCCCGCTTGTAGTTTGTTTGTTGCTTTTGTTTTGTTTTTTTTTTTTTTTGCAAAAATAACAACCGGCTAACTTGCAGTAGCCTAAGCCTTGAAAAACTTTAAAGAAAAACAGTTAAAGTCATTGAATATGCTACTTGGCCTTAGCCTAGTTCGGATTCCATCTGCAGCCGACGGCGGTTAAGAGGAACTGGCGGGGACCGGATCGCGCACATGGCCAGGAGCGCGCAAGGGAGCGGCGCGCGCCGGCGCATGCGCGGTCCAGCAGAAACTGCTTGGAAGATCCGATCTGCGGCGCCGGGCAAGCCCGACACCTATTGTGGAGCACCCACGGGGACACTCGAAGAAGAACAAGGCATTCTTAGCCTCAGGATGGAGGATGCCCCTCTAAGCTAAATTAGGGGGTCTAACTAAATATACAACACTATTACTGGGGGAATTCTGTTCCACTGGACAGTTTTGCAGAAATTAATGTTGGGAGTGCAGAATTTCCTTTTCCTACAGAAATGGACTGCAGTGCTGCTAGCCACCACTGGGGGCTGTTGGACCTGGAGGAGCCCAGCTTGCCCACAGAAGATACTCTAGGTAGGGGTATGGAGCCCATGGTCCAGATCTGGCTCCCGCTTCACTTTATCTGGCCCGCATCATGTCTTGGTGCTGCAGACCAGAAACTGCAAGCCACAGCACACCCTTGTGTGACAGGCCAGCTTGTCCCTGTGGCCCCTAGGCAAAGTAGCAGTCAGGGAAGCACCACGTTCCGTCCGTCAGCAGTGTCAGCTCCACAGCTTCCATTGGTCAGGAACTGCAGACAGTGGGAGCTGAGGAACAGCACTTACAAGTGAAGGCAGTGAACACTGTGCAGAGCCTCCTTAGCCCTAGTGCCTAAGCCTCCTCATGTACCCCAACCCTCTGCCCCAGCCTGGAGACCGCTCCTACATGTGTATTGTGGGGTGTGGGTGGATTTCGGGAAGGGGATTGTGGGTGTCCAGTCCCTTGGCTGGCCTGGGGGAAAGGGACAGAGGAACAGGAACTGGGTTGTCATAGGGCTGGTTTGTTTTTTTTTTAATTCTCTCCAAACTTGGCTGACGGGTATTTTGAAATAAATTACCAAAACGATTGGAACTGGCATGATTATGCAGTGCTATTCTGACATATAAAATTTGAAGAATTTTAAAATATTGTGCACAGAATTTGGAATTTGTTGGTGCAGAACGCACCTAGGAATGACATTATGTACCCTACTACCAAAAAATAAAATAGAAGGTAATTACATTGGAGAAAGAAGGGAATGCTGGAATCGCTGATTTAGCACCGTCCTGAGGAAAAGAAGTACTTCTAGCAAGAGGGTGCAGGGTTGGCTAGGCATGAGCATATGGCACCAAAGGGTGCTGGAGCTGGCCCATCAGATACCTGTGAGGTCAAAATCTTCAACATGCACACATCTAACATTGAATGGGATATGAGAAAATACTTGAAGAACATAGCCATCCATAGGAGGAGGGATATCTCAGTAGGTAGAGCATTGGCCTTATAAACCCAGGGTTGCAAGCTCAATTCTTGAGGGGCCCTTCCAGGATCTGGAAGGCCCAGTGTAGGGGACTGGACACAATAAGCACTCAAGGTCCCTGCCAGCTCTGCAAGATACGATATGATTTCCTTAACCTTTCCAAATACTCAGTATCAACAAGCCACCCTCCTATGACTGCCACAATCCTCTGTGGTAACACTTCAGTTTACTATCCTACCCTTATATTATCAAGGTAACCAAACTGTGCACACTACTTACAAATGGAGCTTTGTTGGCTCCCTACACAGTGAGAAAATAAATTTCTTCCAATCAATACTCTAAATTTCTGTGTGTGCAAGAATTATACTTTCTTTTAAAAACAACTAATAAATACAATGCTTGAGAACTTACAGTGCTATTCATATCTTTTCGTGTAGAGTTCTAAATTGTATGACTATTTGGGGCATGTGGCTTTTTTTCCCTGTTGTCATGCCTTATTACTCTATGCTAAAACGAACTGCATATGCTTACTTATTTGCCAATGCTCCACTTCCTTTGTCAAGTCATTCGGAGTTTTGTCACCAGCCTCTCTTGTACTGACATTTCTCAGTTTTGTATTATCAACAAATTCCATCGCCTTACTACTTGTTCTTTCTTCCATGCTACCAATATACTGCATTAATTCAACAAAATCAGCCCAACTAATGACCCTTAAGGCAGTCCATTATTCACATTCTTCCAGCCTAAACTGCTTCAATTCACAAGTCTCCTACACCTTCTGTATCCAAGTTAGTTTTTTTTAAACCAAACAAAGTAGTTCTCCCTATGTCATATTTATTCACCCAAAAGATTAGTCTTTTGTGCTGTACAGTTTGAAAAGTTTTTTTTAAAATGCAGGTAAATTATGTGCCTGGCTTCCTCTGTTCAGTGCCTGTGGTTACTTCACCAAAATACTCCATCAAAATTTTCAGAAATGATTACACTTGTGAATCTGTGCCCTCTCTCCTTCATTAAATCTGAAGTTTCTATGTGTTCCTCTACTATGTATTTGATTACGTCTTCTAGCTTCTTCCCCCACTGGTTAAATCAAGCTTACAAGACTGTAATTTTCTGCATAATCCTTACATCCTTTGTAAAATGTTAACAGTAACCTTTCTAGTCATTGGTATCGCCTCTGTTTCCAAAAAGAGGCTAGAAATACATCTGCTTAATATTTCCTTTTATTTCTGGCCACTACCATTTCAGTTTCTGTTGGAGAAGGTTTGTCTGTGTCATCTGTCCCTCATCTTCACACTGGGAGCACTAAAAGACAGAATCTCCATACCAGTTTAACCTCGCTAATATCTCCTTGCACTGAACATTTAGTTCCCTATATACAGCACCCACATGAGACTTTGAGCTAAGTCTGTACATTACACTATTTGCAAATGCCAAATCCTGCAGTGACATCACCTGCCTTTTCAATGTACAGGTTGAACCTCTCTAAGCCAGCACCCTTGGAACCTGACCAGTGACGGACAAGACAATTTGTCAGGCCACGGGCGGTCAATATTGTCTAGCAGTACCACCAACACTCCCACTGCTTACTGGTCTCTTAGAAGACATTTAGGGGTAAATTACAGCTAAATAACAGCACAGAACGCTGACAGCCAGGACTAGTGGCTGGGAAAAAAACGTTTATGGGACTGCAGGAAGCTTGGCCACACCCCTGATAAGTGGTCGTCTAGCTAAATAAAATCATGCCAGGTTACGGATGTTGTCGGTCGAGAGGTCCTGATTAGAGAGGTTCAACCTGTATTGGTTTTATTGTTACCAGCATGCTTGCACCTGCACAAGACACATACAGAACCTGACCACTCCTCTGAAAGAGCTAATTTATCCCCTTACCCTGTTTTTCATCAGAGTTCAGATTATTTCTGATGAGTGTTGTAATTGAGGATTTATTTTCTGTCTTTCTGAATGCTTAAGGTTTCAGAGAACTAAGCACATGTTACAAAGTATTACTGAATAGTTATTTATCTTGCTCACAGGTGTACTGTCAACTTGCCTTTTTTATACTGACTAAATTCTAAACATTCCAGTTTCTAGTAAAGTACCATTTAATTAGAATGTTCCGATTGCTTAAAGAAACTGATGATTTATTTCATAAGTCTTGCACTGTTTTCCTTCTGTTTATTAGAGTCTTAAATATACAGGGAAAAGAGTGAAAACGACTGCAGAGAAGTGTTGTCAAATCCACAAAGTAAGCAAACTGAAAAACAGTATTTCCTAACTTTTTTCTTTAAAAATACCTGTCATTAGAAAACATTTTTATACAAGTGTGAGTGTCCCTTGAATAAGGCCTACCTTTGCTATTATGCCTAAAGGATCTCCACTAGCATTTGCTGTTCTGTCTTTCACCTTTTGGACTCTGGATCCTTGAACTCTTTGTAAAACCCTCGCTTAATGTCTCAGCTGCAAACCAGTCCTTCTCCTGACTGTCATCTAGTGAAGCTAGGTGGCTCACAAGTTCACGTGACCTTGTACAGAGAGCCACCACATCTTGCAATGTCTTAAAATCACAGCATTTTCCTTTCAAAGTCCCTAATCCCTCAGATCTCCAGACCTTTGAACACTCAGTATTAAAGTGGAGCTCTTGTCAGAAGAGTGACTCTAACTGACATCAAGGGGTTCTAGATTTATTCTCTTTCAATTACTTCATTTCAGACTTGCATAGTTTATGAGTACACATATGGTTTCCCTAACTTCCAGCACTGCAAACTCAATCTGGGCTGAAAAATAAATATGCTCTGTCGCCATACATGAGGCTTGATCCTGTTGGGGTGGGGATGGTAAGTCAGATCTCTAAAACTAATGAATCCTGAGCACTGATCAACAATCAGAAGTCTGTCATGCCTACTACCAACATCTCCTAACACATCTCCGCCTTTGTGCTTCCTCACATTGGTTCTGCTCTTGAAGGACGTCACCGCTCAGGGAGTTTCCAAAACCAGCGAGAGTTCCTGGCAAGTCAATAAGAGTTGTAATGCTTGGCATCACTCAAGACTAGGCTAGCTCACATCTGTAATGAAGATTTTGCAATAAGAAGTCAGATAATAGTTTTGTTGATGATGCAAGTGGCAGCAAAGAGTTGAGATATGCAGGAAACCAATGTACAGAGTAAAAGATTCAATTTTTTTCAGCCTTTTTTTGTTTGTTTCTTTTAAACTATAAGGCACATTGAGGCAGCTATTCAATAAAGCCATCGCTCTCTCCACCCACAATCAGCAACAGCTGCAGCCTAATAAAATTAACAGTTCACAAGTATTCGCAGGAGAATAGTCTTTTGCCATTACCTTCTATCACAATTTTTTAACAGCTTGCAGGACTTAGACACAAAAGCAAAATTTAGGGTTCTTTAAAATTTTCTACACCAGCAATACATTTATTTATTTCAAACCCAATAACAATCTCCTCTGACCCTATGCAAACTGTTGCCTTTGGAAAAAATCTAGCACTGATTTTTCTCTACAACATTACTCTGAAAGTGAACCTTTCACTTCTCCTGGACTTACCCATACATTTTAATCTGGATCTTTACTGATTCTAGCAGATGCTTGATGTTTATCCTACTAATGTAACTAAGTACTGAACAGAACTTGCACTAAAATAATGCAATACTAATATTAACATTAAGAAATACATAATAAATTATAGTTATAAATGCACTGGTGAAGATCAACAGTATTCTGTCTGGATGGAAATATATGCTCATGCTGGTCAATAGGATTCCTTATGGATGTAAAGACAGGCTCATACGTATCTGTTTGCAGAATTAGCATCTACGTGTAACTGACATAGATATGCTGGCAGAATGTTCAATGTAGAAGTGATTATACCAGCAAAAACATCTCTTTGCCATGATAATTTATTTCTGAAGTTTCCATCTGGGGAGTTAAACCAATATAATTAAAAGGAATATAATTATATTGGTATAGTTATGCCAGTAAATTTTCCCTGTAAACAAGCCCTTAGGCTTACTTTATACTAGAAAAATCTTTGCCAGCACCTGAAGAGCTCTGTCTGCAGACACCCCTACCCCAGCACAGACACAGTTCATCCTGGCAAAAGACACCTTGGACATTATAACTTATAGCAGTTCCCTCAACTAAATGTTGTCCAACAGCAGAAGGACACTTTATGCCAGTATATCCATACTTATCCTACAGCTTTAGCCAATTTAGATATGCTTTTTTTTTAAAAAAAAAATCACCTCCCTTACCAAACATTGTTCTAGCAACAAAAAATTTTAGTGAAGATCTGATCTGAGAGTTGCTTTATACTACAAAGTCAGTTTGATATAAGTCACTTAGCCGCAATCTATGTTCAAATTTGTCTCGGGCTGATGTGAGTGACTTATTATTAATGACAAATCTCCTTCCTGAATGGCACAGAGCCATGGTCAGTTTACTGAGGTTAACACAGTGTGAGCATGGACACTGCATGACCTGTGTCCTCCAGCAGCTGCCCCACAGTGCCCTACTCTCTACGACCGAGACCATTCTGTTCTTCATTCCTGTGTTGGGTCAGATGGGGAAGAAGGGAGGCGTAAAAGTTTGTTTATGTATCCTGGGATGTCCCTCACATCCACTGGGACGATATCTTGATGGAAGTGTCATGGAGATAGTCTGCAATCTTCTTCTAAAGGATTCTAAAGGTGGCAGCCTTATGTCTCCCTCTGCAGTAGGGTACTTTCTCTCCTTACTCTGCAATGAGTTTGGCTTGCACCACTGCAGTAAACAGGTTAGTTGCATACAGGCCTGGGCAGCTTGAGGACACTCTCTGGGCTTTTGTTACCGTCTTGAGTGAGATATTAGCTAAAGCTACCACCTGTGAAAAATAGTGTCATACTGAGTGTCACCGTCCTATGCTCCTATCCCTGGAATGTAGAACAAAATGTTATTGTTTCATGAAACTTAAATTCCTTCCTTCACCACCTTATTTCTGCCAGGCCAGACTCCCCAGGGCTGAGGCTGGAGCACCATGCTATGCAGAGTCACACCAAAGCTGAAGTGTGAGTAAGTATGTCTGATTAACTTTCCCGTTCTGTCGGGAATGTTAATGCACTAATATATATCTGTCTCTTTCTCTCAGAAGCTGCTGTGATTGTGGACTTCAGGGTTACCACCTCAACACGTGCAGAATACAGACTTTGAGGAGTGACAGCGGGATAGCCATGTTAGTCTGTATTCTATCAGAACAAAAAAGCAGTCATGTAGCACTTTAAAGACTAACAAAATAATTTATTAGGTGATGAGTTTTCGTGGGACAGACCCACTTCTTCAGATCAAAGAACTGGGTCTGTCCCATGAAAGCTCATCACCTAATAAATTATTTTGCTAGTCTTTGAAGTGCTGCATGACTACTTTTTTGTTTTGAAAGACTCTGAGAAGGACATATTTAACAAGATCCTGCAAACTCATGTTATATCAGATCACAAACAAAATGTTTATTTTTGGAGAATTTACTAGCTCACAACACATATTGCAACATTCATAGTGCTATTCAAAGGATGCAATACTTGTAAAGGTACACAAGGACTACACAGTTCCTAAGAGCACGAAAACTCTAAAACAGGTATGCACAGAACACTACAAGGAGCTGACCATTACAGTCCTCTTTCAAAGCCTCCCTCAGCTGCAAAACTCTGCACTGGGCTCTTGGAATGCTCTTTGTATTTGGCAATTCAATATTAACAGGCAGCCACCCACCCTCCACCCTGATGCCAACTCTTCTACCTTTGCCTTACAGAGATTCTGCAGGATACAATAGGCAGCTATAACCAATGGGATATTTTTCTCACTGCGAACCATTCTACTGAGCAAACACCACCAGTATCCCTTCAATCTACCACAACCACATTCAACAGTCATTCTGCACATGCTGAGCCAGTTGTTGAATCTCTCCTTGCTGTTGTTGAGCTGCCAGTGTACAGCTTCCTGAGCCAGGAGAGTAAGGGGCAGTCTGGGTCCCCTAGCATCACTCTTGGCATTTCAGTATCACTCTAACCCTAACCCAAGAATATCCCTGCTCACAGCTTTCTGAACAGTCCTGTGTTCTTAAAGATATTAATGCCACGTACTTTCCCTAACTAGCCTACACCAAAATAAGTGAAGAATCCTTAGTGATCCTCCAACTCTTGCATAACCATAGAAAACAGCCCTTTCAGTGGCAAAGTAGGCTGGCCAGAATAGGGATACAAGTATCACCTAGTTCCTCACTGCAGCCCAGGAGCCCCACTGCTGCAAATCTACCCACTACACTCTGGACAATGCCAAGAGTCACAGTTCTGCACAGCAGGAGCTGATTTAGGGCCCTACACAATTGTGTGGCAACAGCCACACCATAGCTTTTCCCAACTTCTGAATAATTTCACACTGACCAACAGCAATCCAGCTTTGCAGGCTTCCACAATGTTGCTCACTTCTTCACTGCCAATGCACTGCTCATTCTGGTGTACCTTACAGGTGGGTATCACTCACAGCAGGCTGGGGTGGGTATCACTCACAGATCAAGGAATGTTGCCATTTGCATCAAGATGTTCTGTAGCCACTGCTCATTGTCCCAAATCTGCATTTCAATGCAATCCCACAAATCAGTGCTCATTTCTTGGGCCTAGAGGTAGCTGTTCCATGAATGTTACTAGCAATCTTGCATTGTTTTTTACTGTGTCCCCCAGCAAAATGTCCTCCAAGAAACCATGTTCCTTTGTCATAGTATTTCCATGTGTCTAAAAATACAGTACGATCATGCATTCTGTATTTTCAATGGTCAGAAAATTTGTGTGTACATCTGTGGACTCCATGCTTCTGTACGAAGAGGTGGACACTGGTAAGAGCTATGCAGATTACTTTAAAAAGGTGTGAAAATATGAGTTCTTGATTGCATGATGGAATGGAGAAAGTTGCAAGCTGGCAACTTGACCCTAGCTCCCAGAGATCCTTGCACAACTCAGTTCTAACCCATAATGCATTGTGAAAATCGTCCCCTTCCCTCACAAAAAAAGTATGATGCCTGATGGCAGTACCTGGCGTGCTGGGATACCAACCTCTGGTCTGCATCAACGCAAGCACTCTGGAGCAGTCACAGCACTGATAAAAGCACGCAGCAACAGCACTCATAAAAGCAACCAACAGTGCACACACACAAGCAATATACAAATTTCAGGAATTGTAAATTAACATAACTTGCATTGACCAAAGTTTGTACTACAGATGTGCCTTAAATCACAAAAGTTAAAGGCAAAACTACAAAGCCTTCTGCTGAATCCAGAGGTCTCTCAATATGTGCTTCATTAACATGAAGTATGACAACATTTTAATGTGGGCGGACCAGAAGTAATAATAGCTAATACTTAAACATGCTTTTCATTTTCTCAGGCCTTACGAACTTTTATACTAATTAAACTTCATAACACCCTTTTGTGATAAGTAACAGAGAGAAAGCCGTGCTAGTGTATACACTATCAAAACAAAAAAGCAGTCCAGGAGCACTTTAATGACTAACGGAATAATTTATTAGGGGATGAGCTTTCATGGGACAGACCCACTTCTTCATACCTTCAGGTGTAAGACATTCTTTTTATTAGCCTTTGGTTTTGTGAAGCTTGGGGATGAGCACTAAAGGTACTGATGCTCTGAAATAGACTTAATGACCATCTCAAGGTTATTGCGTCCACTATGGGCAAAGAACTGAAGGGGCAAGAGGTCATTCATCTAGAGGCTGAAATGGCAATAACTGAAAACATAGTTTATGGAGAGCTGATTGACAATTTTAGGGCATGGAATGAGGGTGGACTGGGATGGGTGGCTGGAAACTGTTGGCTTCTAAATAAGCTTGATATCTAGAAGCCTCTGCTGACTGGCTGAGCCTCAGTAAGGGAAGGGACTTTGAGGCAGTTCAGGGCTTTATAAAGCAGTGTCCAAGCAAACAGGTGAGCTTGCGAACAGGGAGTTACAGAGAGTTCTCCAGGTAAAGGAGAAGCAAATACAGGACTCTTAAGTAAGAGGCTGTCTGGGTGTGTGTTGTGTTTGGGGCTTTCTGGCTGTGGCTGTGGCGTTTTTCTGCTCTGTGGTGTGCTTTTCTTTTTCCCCCTCCTGCACCGCTGCGTGCCCCCCCCCCCACCGACGTAGGGTAGACTGGGACTGGCAGCTGGAAAATGTTGGCTTCTAAATAAGCTTGATATCTAGAAGCCTCTGCTGACTGGCTGAGCCTCAGTAAGGGGAGGGACTTTGAGGCAGTTCAGGGCTTTATAAAGCAGCGTCCAAGTGAACAGGGGACTGCAAACAGGGAGTTTAGAGAGGGAGTTTGGAAGGGAGTGGAGGGGGCCAGGGACCCTTGCCTTTCTTTTAAATCGCTGTTCTAGGATGGCAGGAATGGATAGTGACAGGTCTGCTGTTGTTACCAGCTCGGGATGTGCCATGTTTGTCTTCCTCTCTGAGGAAAGAAGGGATTTTGTCTGCACTAAGTGCAAACTGGTCTCCATTTCAGAAGAAAAAATTAGAGGACTGGAGGCTCAAGTGTCAACTCTATGCTCAATCAGGGAGGATGAAGATTTCCTTGACAGAAGCGAGTGTTTAATCTTGCAAGCACGGCAGGTGGAAGAAATGGGGAGGGAGGAAAGGGATGAAGCAGAGAACTGGCAGCATGTAACTTCTAGAAGAAAAAGAAGGCTGGTACATGAGTCCCCCATCGATAGAGAGATAAGTAATCGCTTTCAGGCTCTCTCCACCAGTTCTGCAGTGGTGAACGCTTTGGAAGGAGCCTCACAGGAAAAAAATCGGAAGCGAACTGCTTCTATTGCAAGACATGCAATGTGTAGTCCTAGGGGTGGGGGTTCAATGACCACCACCCCCATAAGAAAAAGATGGGTGGTGGTGGTTGGGAACTCCCTCCTAAGAGGGACTGAACCATCCATCTGCCAACCAGACCTGCAATATCATGAGGTGTGCTGTTTACCGGGAGATCGAATTCAGAATGTGACTGAGAGCCTTACAAAACTGCTCAAGTCTTCAGAATACTACCCCTTCCTACTTCTGCATGTGGGAACTAACGATACGGCTAAGAATGACCTTGAGTGGGTTACTGTGGATTATGTGGTGCTGGGAAGAAGGGTCAAAGAATTTGGAGTACAAGTGCTGTTCTCGTCCATCCTTCCTGTCGAAGGGAAAGGGCTAGGTAGGGACCATCAAATTGAGGAAGTAAATGCATGGTTACGCAGGTGGCGTCAGAGAGAGGGCTTTGAATTCTTTGATCATGGAACACTGTTCCGGGCACAAGGATTATTGGGAAGAGATGGGGTCCACCTAACCAACAGAGGAAGGAGCATTTTTACAAGTACGCTAGCAAACGTAGTGAGGAGAGCTTTAAATTAGGTTTGCTGGGGGACGGTGACCAAAACCCTGAGGGGAGAAAGGAACTTGGAGGCTGGGAGTAAATGCAAAGAGGAATGTACAACAAAGGTGGACCCCTGGTTCAAGCAGAGAGGGCAGGGAGAGCGACTGGTTATCTAAGGTGTCTGTACAAAAATGCCAGAAGCCTGGGTAACAAGCAGGAGGAACTGGAAGCCCTGGCCCAGTCCAAGAACTATGACTTGATTGGGATAACAGAGACTTGGTGGGATGACTCGCATGACTGGAGTGCTGTTATGAAAGGGTATAAACTGTTCAGGAAGAACAGGCAAGGGAAAAAAGGAGGAGGGGATGCACTGTATGTAAGAGAGCACTATGATTGCTTGGAACTCCAGTACAGAGAGGGACAAAAGTCTGTTGAGAATCTATGGGTCAAGCTTAGTGGCGTAGGCAGCACTGAAGATGTGGTGGTTGGTGTCTGCTACAAGCTGCCAAATCAGGATGATGAGGTAGATGAGGCTTTTTTAGGACAACTGAGAGAAGCTTCTGGATCGCAAGCTCTCATTATCATGGGGGACTTTAATTACCCTGACATTTGTTGGGAGACCAATAAAGCGGTACACAAGCAGTCCAGAAAGTTTCTGGAGAATGCTGGGGATCACTTCTTGGTATAAGTGCTGAAGGACCCAACCAAAGGTCATGCCCGGCTTGACCTGCTTTTTACAAACAGGGAGGAACTAATAGGGAAGGTACAGCTGGGTGACAACCTGGGAAGCAGTGATCATGAGATGGTAGACTTCAGGATCTTGACCAAAGGAAGGAAAGAGAGCAGTAAATTACACACCTTGGACTTCAGAAAAGCAGACTTTGACTCCTTCAGGAACCTGATGGGCAGAATCCCCTGGGATGCTACCATGAAGGGAAAAGGAGTCCAGGAAAACTGGCAGTATTTTAAGGAAGCCCTATTGAAGGTGCAGAAAGAAACCGTCCCAATGTGCAGCAAGAGAAGTAAATATGGTAGGAGACCAGACTGGCTTACTGGGGAAATCCTTGGAAAACTTAGGCACAAAAAGGGAGCTTACAAAAAGTGGAAACTTGGACAGATGTCTTGGAAGGGATAGCTTGAGAATGTAGGGCAGTTATCAGGAAGGCGAAAGCGCAACTGGAATTGCAACTCGTGAGGAATGTGAAAGATAACAAGAAAAGTTTCTACAGGCATGTCAGCATGAAGGTGATCAAAGAGGGCGTGGGGCCCCTACTGGATGAGGGAGGTAACCCACTGACAGCTGATGCAGGGAAAGCTGAAGTACTTAATGTTTTCTTTGCCTCTGTCTTCATGGACAAGGACAGCTCCCAGACAAATGCGGTAAGTGATGCACTGTGGGATGAAGGTGGACAGCCTTTGATGGGGAAAGAACAGGTTAGGAGCTATCTAAAAAAGCTAAATGTAAATAAATCCATGGGCCTGGACCTAATTCATCTGAGGGTTCTGAGGGAGTTGGCGTATGTCGTTGACGAGCCCTCGGCCAATATCTTTGAAAAGTTGTGGAGATCAGGAGAGATCCTGGATGACTGGAAAAAGGCAAATGTAGTGCCCATCTTTAAAAAAGGGAAGAAGGATGGTCCAGGGAACTATAGGCTGGTCAGTCCCACATCAGTCCCTGGAAAAATCATAGAGGGGCTCCTCAAGGAAGTCATTTTGAGTCACTTGGAGGACGGGGAAAGTGATCAGGAACAGTCAACTCGGATTCATGAAGGGCAAGTCATGCCTGACCAATCTTATTAGTTTCTACAATGAGATAACTGGCTCTGTGGATAGGGAAAAATCAATGGATGTGATTTATCTTGACTTTAGCAAAGTTTTTGATATGGTCTCCCACAATATTCTTGTCAGCAAGTTAAAGGAATGTGGATTGGATAAATGAATGGTAGGATGGGTAGAAAGCTGGCTAGAAGGTCAGGCCCAGCAGCTAGCAATCAACAGCTCGATGTCAGGATGGCGGTCGGTTTCTAGTGGAGTGCCCCAAGGTTCGGTTCTGGGTCCTGTTCTGTTCAACGTATTTTCCCTCTATCCACAGAGCCAGGAACGTGGATTGGACAAATGGACAGTAAGATGTACAGCAGGGGACAGACTGTCCAATAAATTCTTGGATTGCATTGCAGACAACTTTTTATTCCAAAAGGTTGAAAAAGCTACCAGAGGGGAAGCTGTTCTAGATTTAATTTTAACAAATAGGGAGGAAATTATTGAGAATTTGAAAGTGGAAGGATGCTTGGGTGAAAGTGATCATGAAATCATAGAGTTCACAATTCTAAGGAAGGGTAGAAGGGAAAACAGTACAATAGAGCTAATGGATTTCAGGAAGGCAGATTTTGGTAAACTCAGACAGCTGGTAGGTAAGGTCCCATGGGAAGCTAAACTGAGGGGAAAAACGGCTGAGGAGAGTTGGCAGTTTTTCAAAGGGACATTATTAAGGGCCCAAAAGCAAGCTATCCCACTGTGTAGGAAAGACAGAAAACATGGCAAAAAACTGCCTTGGCTTAACCAGGAGATCTTGCATGATCTCAAAATAAAAAAGGAATCTTATAAGAAATGGAAACTAGGACAAATTACAAAGGATGAATATAGGCAAACAACACAGGAATGCAGGAGCAAGATTAGAAAGGCTAAGGCACAAAATGAGCTCAAACTAGCTACAAGCATAAAGGGAAACAAGAAGGCTTTTTACAAATACATTGGTAACAAGAGGAAGACTAAGGAGAGGGTAGGGCCATTGGTCAGTGAGGAGGGAGGAACAGTAACAGGGAATTTGGAAATGGCAGAAATGTTTAATGATTTCTTCGTTTCGGTCTTCACTGAGAAATCTGAAGGAATGCCTGACATAGAGAATGCTAGTAAAAAAGGGGTAGGCTTAGAAGTTGAAATAAGAAAAGAACAAATTAAAATTTACTTAGAAAAATTAGATGTTTGCAAATCACCAGGGCCTGATGAAATGCATCCTAGAATCCTCAAGGAGCTGATAGAAGAGGTATCTGAGCCTTTAGCAATCATTTTTGGTAAATCGTGGGAGACGGGAGAGATTCCAGAAGACTGGAAAAGGGCAAATATAGAACCCATTTATAAAAAGGGGAACAAGAATAACCCAGGAAACTACAGGCCAGTCAGTTTAACTTCTGTGCCAGGAAAGATAATGGAGCAGGTAATTAAAGAAATCATCTGCAAGCATTTGGAAGGTGGTAAGGTGATAGGGAACAGCCAGCATGGCTTTGTTAAAAACAGATCATGTCAAACCAATCTAATAGCTTTCTTTGATAGAATAACGAATCTTGTGGATAAGGGAGAAGCGGTGGATGTGGTATACCTAGACTTCAGTAAAGCATTTGACATGGTCTCACATAATATACTTATCAATAAACTATGCAAATACAACTTAGATGGGGCTACTATAAGGTGGGTCAACAACTGGCTGGATAACCGTACCCAGAGAGTAGTTATTAATGATTTTCAATCCACCTGGAAAAGTATAACTAGCAGAGTTCCGCAGGGGTCTGTTTTAGGACCGGTTCTGTTCAATATCTTCATTAACGATTTAGATATTGACATAGAAAGTACACTTATTTAGTTTGCAGATGACACCAAGCTGGGAGGGGTTGCAACTGCTTTGGAGGATAGGGTCATAATTCAAAAGGATCTGGATAAACTGGAGAAATAGGCTGAGGTAAACAGGATGAAGTTTAAAAAGGACAAATGCAAAGCGCTCCACTTAGGAAGGAACAATCAGTGTCACACATACAGAATGGGAAAGGACTGCCTAGGAATGAGTACAGCAGAAAGGGATCTGGGGGTTATAGTGGACCACAAGCTAAACATGAGTCAGCAGTGTGATGCTGTTGCGAAAAAGGCAAACATGATTCTAGGATGCATTAACAGGTGTGTCGTGAACAAGATATGAGAAGTCATTCTCCCGCTCTACTCTGCGCTGGTTAGGCCTCAGCTGGAGTATTGTGTCCAGTTCTGGGCACCGCAGTTCAGGAAGGATGTGGAGAAATTGGAGAGGGTCCAGAGGAGAGCAACGAGAATGATCAAAGGTCTAGAGAACATGACCTATGAAGAAAGGCTGAAAGAACTGGGCTTGTTTAGTTTGGAAAAGAGAAGATTGAGGGGGGACATGATAGCAGTTTTCCGGTATTTAAAAGGGTGTCATAAGGCAGAGGGAGGGAACTTGTTCTTCCTTGCCTCTGAGGATAGAACAAGAGGCAATGGACTGAAATTGCAGCAGGGGAGGTTCAGGTTGGACATTAGGAAAAAGTTCCTAACTGTCAGGGTGATCAAACACTGGAAAGAATTGCCAAGGCAGGTCGTAGAATCTCCATCACTGGAGCTATTTAAGAAGAGGTTAGATAGATGGCTTTCAGGGATGGTCCAGAAAATGCTTGGTCCTGCCATGAGGGCAGGGGGCTGGACTCAATGGCCTCTCGAGGTCCCTTCCAGTCCTACTCTTCTATGATTCTATGGATAGAAAGCGGGCTAGAAGGTCAGGCCCAGCGGGTAGTGATCTACGGTTCGATGTCGGGATGGTGGTTGGTTTCTAGTGGAGTGCCCAAGGTTCGGTTCTGGGTCCTGTTCTGTTCAACATATTTATCAATGACCTGGATGAGGGGTTGGATTGCACCCTCACCAAGTTTGTGGATGACGCTAAGCTAGGGGGAGAGGTAGATACGCTGGAGGGTAGCGATAGGGTTCAGAGAGACTTAGACAAATTGGAAGACTGGGCTGCAAAAAATCTGATGAGGTTCAATAAGGACAAGTGCAGAGTCCTGCACTTGGGCCAGAAGAATCCCAAGCATTGTTACAGGCTGGGGTCTGACTGGCTCAGTAGTAGTTCTGCAGAAAAGGACCTGGGAGTTGTAGTGGATGAGAAGATGGACATGAGTCAACAGTGTGCCATTGTAGCCAAGATGGCTAATGGCATATTAGGTTGAATCAAGATGATCGTTGCCAGTAGATCCAGAGAAGTGATTGTTCCTTTTTATTTGGCTTTGGTGAGGCCGCATCCGGAGTACTGTGTCCAGTTCTGGGCCCCCAATTATAGGAAGGATGTGGATACACTGGAGAGGGTCCAGCGGAGGGCGACCAAAATAACTAGGGAGCTAGAGTATATCACTATGAAGAAAGGTTGAGGGAATTGGGACTGTTTAGTCTGCAGAAGAGAAGACTGAGGGGGGACTTGATAACAGCCTTCAACTTCCTAAAGGGAGGTTGCAAAGAGGCTGGAGAGAGGCTGTTCACAGTGGTCACGGATGGCAGAACACGGAACAATGGTCTCAAATTGCGGCTGGGAAGGTCCAGGTTGAACTTTAGGAAAAACTTTTTCACTAGGAGGGTGGTGAAGCATTAGGAATGGTCTACCCAGGGAGTAGTGGAGTCTCCATCCCTAGAGGTGTTTAAGTCTCGCCTCGACAAAGCCCTGGCTGGGCTGATCTGATGGGTTTGGTCCTGTCTAAGGCAGGGGGCTGGACTTGATGGCTGTTTTAGGTCTCTTCCAGCACTATTGTTCTATGATTCTATGAAAATCCAGTGGCCATAAATCTATTGGGAGTGGAAATTTGTTGAGACTGGATTTTTAACCTCCCCAAACTGTTAAAGTAGTTGGTTTTATCAATGGAAAGTGGAGGGGCCAATCAGGTGCAAGAACTCTAATGATGACAGCCTCCACTTTTATGGAATGAAATAACATGGAGATGTAGAATCGATTAATTATGAATTATAATAGCTTTTGAGGGTGCTGAGGAAATGGCCAACCACCTGGGAACTTCTGTTAATGTACATGATTTTGAGTGTGCTTGGAGAAACCAGGATAGGCTTTCAATGTACCTGATGAGCTAGAGACCTTTTAAACCTTAGGAAACCACAAGTAATATCGGATAAAAGTTTGATGACATTTCAGAGAAATAAGGCAGGCCAGCCCTTTCCACCTACCCTTTTCCCCAATCTTGCCAAAACCTTGCACTGCAGCCAGTGGAAGATGTGACTATTTCTCTGTGAACAGAGCCATATTATTCAATGGTCCCATCATGTGATGTTCGAAGATATTTGTTTCTCTCAGCACATATCATCACAAATATGGGGTGAGAATACTGATAGAATACCAGGCATTTGAGCCCATTTGCCCCACTTATGCTACATCCATCTGCATCCCATAGCAGTTTAGCAAGACTTTGGCTATAAGCTACCTTTGGGAAGGAGGGAGAACGGAAGAGAGGGGAAGGGAAGTGTGTGTGTTTTGAGCTATTAGGTTTCTTGAACGGTTGGGAGTCTGACATGCAAGAAATCATCCACAAAATGCTAATTAGCATGTTCTAGTACTTGATCACATTAAGGCAAAAAAAGACTCTCCCTTACTTCCCACATGGATTTCCTTCCATCCCTAATACCACCCCAACATTATCTCTTAGACTTATGCACACAGGTGAGTACAGATTAAATCTTTCAAAAAATTGGGATGATCATTTATGTGTGATTTTACTTTTTAAGATGTTCTCCCCAGACGAAGTTTACATCCTCATATACTAAGTTCATTGGTGACAGTGCTATCTCCTATATTGTTGATAAACAGAAAATTAAATATGGAATTGTCATGGAAAGCCTAATTTCACCATTTACCCTAAGGGGATGATAAACTGCTGAGTTTCATTTTAATCAAAGTATGATAAAGTCAGGGAAATTAACCTCTGAAACATAATCTACAAAAATAACCACCCAATTTGTTGTTCACCAATATTTTTGAACATTCATCCTTTTTG
Organism: Carettochelys insculpta; assembly: GCF_033958435.1. Lineage (NCBI taxonomy): Eukaryota > Metazoa > Chordata > Testudines > Carettochelyidae > Carettochelys > Carettochelys insculpta. The sequence goes on along the minus strand of NC_134138.1, from coordinate 87,621,322 downwards.
CCAGCATTATTTGCTCTGTGTATTTTATTCTATGTCATTAAGACTCTTTGCCATAAGCACAAGTCATTGCAAGGGATTCCATCTTGCAGCAAAGCTAAGTTAAGATTCCAGATCTTAGTTGTGCTGGCATGAAAACAGGTCTCTCAGTAGTAGAGAAGACAATATCCTAGGGAGACTGGAATTAGTCCTATTCTGCTCCAATGAAGCCAGAACACAAGGGCATAACAAGAAGCAAGTAATGGGTAGCTAGTGACTACTGGAGAAAGTACACCATGGTTCAGTGTAAGCAGTTCCTGGCAAGTGAAAGTAAGACCTGAGAAAACCACAGTTGCAAAATATCAGAGAGGTAGCCGAGTTAGTCTGTAGGGGCTTCCCCCACCCCATAAAGGTGAAAGCAGCAACAGCAAAAGAAAGAGGTTTACCTCATCAGATTGAGAAGGACTGATTCTGGGCATTGGCGATACTTGTGGTGTTTTCAGCTGTGTACTGTTGCTGTCTGGAACAAGCTCTCTGTGAATTGACTGGATATGATTCTGGAGTTCACTTTCTGATTCAAATTTAACATTGCAACTAGAGCAGCGAGTCTTCAGTCCCCCTGCCTTGCTCTTGTTCTCAATGGAACTCAAGTTCTCATTTGGGCCCAAGCCTTGTCTGTTACTGCCTGAAGGTATGTTGACACTTGGACTACCGCTTTTACTGAGATTAACGCAGACAGCGCACAGTCCATATGGCAGACCATTGATGTCAAGTTTCACTAAATCCTGTTTTGAACGGAATTCCTTCAGGCAAGAAGCACATTTGTACAATTTCTGAAGATGCTGTGCACGTCCTGTGGACTGCACTGTGGAGCCATTTCCTGTTTTTTGCATGTGAAATGTTCCATGGATTTTCAGTTCCAAGGTGGAAGTCACAGTTTGCATGCATACCACACAGCGGAATCCTGTTAAGGAATTTCTCAAATCAGGGTGCATCTGACAATGCTCTAAGAATTCCTCCTCACTCTGGAGAGGCATTTTGCAAATTCTACAGTTCCCAGTGTCCAGGCTCTTACTATGTGTGACTTTATGTTCAGTAAGAGTCAAAAGAGATGGAAACCGCTCACCACATATTGGACACATATAATGTTTCACTGGTCCCAAGTGTGTCTGCATATGTTCACGGAGCCCATTTTCAGAGAAAAACGTTCGAGAACACACATTACACTTGTAGTTCCCTTTAATGAGCTCTGCCTTCTTCTTAACTATAGCGCTTTCTCCAGGTCGGATGTTGTGGTCTCTAAGTTGATGATTCTGCAGGAGAGTTTCCATCGTATATGCTGCCCCACAAATGTCACAACCATACATGGGCTCAGATGTATCAACATCTTCTTCACTGCCATCATGGCTATTATGGGACTCCTGGCTATTGGTCAGCAAGGTCTGGAGCTCCACTTCCTCTTTCTGAACTTGCTCTGAGGCTCCATTTGTTCCACAGTTTGGAGTTTTAGTTTCAAAAACACAATGTTTTTCCCTCAAGTGTTTCTCTAGCAATATGATGGCATGAAATGCTTTGCTGCAGAATTTGCAGTTGTATTTTTTGCTATGTGTAGTAATGTGGCACTGAAGCTCCACCTCTGTACCAAATGACTCTCCACAGAAAATGCACTTGTGCACTTTCCCTTGATTCTCCAGGTGATTGTGTTTAACATGAAGTTGTAGGTCAGTTTCATTCCGAAAGTCCCAATTACAAGAAGTGCACCTGTAAACCTTCTTTTCATTGCTGTGCTTCACAGCCAGGTGTAGCTGAATGGAGACCTTCGAGTCAAAAACCTCTTGACACAACGTGCAGCGGAAGAATACAAATGTGTGCATGTCGAGCAGGTGTTTTTGTAAGTCATCCACTGAAGTGAACTGCTTGTCACAGCTTTCACAGATATAGTATGTAGAGGTTATCATGAAATGAATTGTAACATGCTTCAGCAGTGACTCTTGGTTTGGAAACTCCTTGTTGCACTGAGGGCAGGTCAGTTTTGGCAGGACAGTGTCAAGGTGAGTTTTTAAATGAGTCTGAAAACCATCCAGAGATGTATACTTAGCACCACACTGATTGCAGATATATTCACCTGCAGAACGTGGAGGAGCCCCACCTACCGCTTGCATCATCTTTAAAGAAGTTTGCTCTATAGTTACAGGAGATAAGGGGCTCAAGGCTCTAGATTTCTTTCCATTGTGGATATAATTCAATGCCAAAGGAATGTTCTTATGGTTCTCCTTGATATGCTTGTTCAATTTAAGGACACTGTTAAATATTGGAGAATTAGTACAATAAGAACAGGAATATACTTCCACTACTGGATCTTTTGGGGTTCCAAGTACGGGAGAACCAAAACGGGAACTGCTAAGATCACAATGGACTTGTCTAATATGCTCTTCCAAAGAAGAATCAGTAAGAAATCCCATGTAGCAATGGGGACAAAAGAACGCATTACTGTCTTTAGCAGCAGGGTTTGCAAATCCATGAGAACATCGGATATGTTCCTGAAGAGTGTTGAGGTCATTAAATACGTCAGAGCAGAAATTGCACTGGTACACCATGGCAGGCATGGTAGAAACAATCAATGCTGGGTCTGGAGCTTCATGGACTTGCTTAAGATGTTCATTCAGATTATAAAGTGAAGGTAACACCTCCAAACAATACTGACAGATATGCGCTTGTTCAGGTTTATCTAAATGCATAGTTTTCAGGTGAATCTGCAGAACAGCAAGGCTTGAAAATAACTGTTTGTTGCAATAAATGCAGCTATAAGTAACTTTTGCTTGCTTACTTGAGGGACCAGTGATATCTGGTACTTGTTGGGCTGCCCGCTTTCTTCCACGACCCTTTGTTATTGGGGGAGCAGTTTCTACCATTGTTGAACTGTCCACTGAGAGGTTTGAATCTGGAGTGGTGCTAGATACTGAGGTGTAGCCAACAGTTACCAGAGAAGGGCTGTTGCTGTGATTGCATGATTCAGATTGCTGGTGACTATCCATGTGGCTGTACAGTTCTTCCACAGTATGGAAGTTCTCTGAGCAAATGCTGCATGAATTCTTCTTTTCACCATTATGAGCCTGCTCCATGTGATTTACAAGAGAGCTTTCCTCTACAAAGAGTTCATGGCAATAAACACATTGAAGAGCAGCCCTGTCGTCATTAGGGGAACACTCGGGGTGGCATTCGGCTATGTGTTTTTGAAGATCTTCAGGAAAATCAAAGCCTTCTTCACACTGACTGCATTTCTGAGTGTCTTTCATTTTCCACTCCTCCATCCTGGAGGCAGACTGAGAACCATCCTTGTTTCTTTCGTGAACCTGCATGTGACCATGAAGTGAACTAGAGGAAAGGAACCCACGTCTACAAATGGCACATTTATATGGCTTGTTAGACGTATGAGTCTTTAGGTGAATTTTAAGGTGATCACTCCTTGAAAATGCTGCATCACATTCACTGCAATGATACTTCTTGTCTCCTGTGTGAAGTTTTATATGGCGATCTCTGCTCCGCTTGTGTTTAAAGAGGCGACTACAATATGTGCATTTGAAAGGGAGCTTGTCGCTGTGACTTTGCTCATGATGCTTTAAGTAGCTGAGCCGACTGAATGACTTGTCACAGAACTGGCATGGATAAGGCAATCCTGGACCACCTTCTTCCTCACCAAAATCACAACCTTCCCCATGGCTTGGTGAAGTCTGGTCTTTGCTGGAAGGTGATGAAGCTGGCCATGAGCAAGTGGGATCATCCTCAATATCCACTCCATCTGGAATGAGAAAAAAAAATGCATGTATACTTATTCGCCTGACGTTCAAAAGATGCAAAACATGTATAAACATAAAATGCTCTAACACCTTTAAACAGTTGAGACAATCATGCAATGTACTAAACTTGGAATGGGATCTCTTTCAGATCCAACAACTTTAATCCTTCTTTTATTTTTACCAGACAGTAAAATATGAAAAGTTATTAAATAATTATAGGTCTATATTACTCTTTTACTGCCTTTTTATCATCCTCCCTTAGTTAGAATGTGTATTATACATTGACAACTTTATTAAAATGCAGATTTTAATATATTTAATGTTCTTTTGTATCCATTGTAAAACAGTTTGCATATTACGTGAGCATCGGAAGAGTCTATGAAAGGAGGAAATATTACAGAAATTATTTAAAATGAATGCAGTCAACCCACATACTTAGTATTTAATAAAAACTCCCAGAGCTTCTCCTCTACTTTTCTCTCTTAAAGTTGATTCTCAGAACAGAAATCTTTTAGGGGTTATTATTGATATAAACTTTGCTGCCTTCAACAAAATAATATTAAAAATTACAAAGGAAGGAAGGAAATGAACAAAAAACACAATAAAAATGATGTCTTCCCCAAAAACATGGAGCCAGGATCTCTTCTACTATTTGGTAACCTCAAGCCAGCAAATGGCTTATTAAATGTTCAAAACAAACTAGCAAATATTATTATACTATGCCACCTGGGATCAAGGAGAATAAGAATGTTCCACAAGAGCCAGATCCTCACAGTGTATTTTGTTTCTAAAGTTCAAGAGGTGGTCCACCATTTCTTCCTTTTTGCAAAAGCTTCAGACAGATGAATTTCCTTAGTTAAACAGAACCTACACTTTTAGGTGACCATAGACAAAGCAACTTGTAAAAAAATGGAAACAGGAAAAAATGATACATGCTTATGGTAAAACCTGAAAGATTTATGAGTAACAAAGAAATGACAAACAAAAATGCAAGTCAGCTATAAAACTTAAATTCGTTATTCATGTTAATACTTCATTTCTGGACCTCCAGGTGACTTTTAATTAATTGCTTAACAGGTATTATTTTGGATTTTCGCAGCTTTATTTTTAAACAGACAACACTGTGGTTTAATGCCTTTTTAGAATATTTGGGTAAAAAACCTCTTTAAAAAAATGTCTGACAGCTCCATCTGAAAAAAAGTTCTTTATCCCCTTCCACAGGCAACCTCGTTGTTTCATTTCCTTTTAAACCCAAAGTTGATTAAGCTAATACTATAGAAAAAGACTGAATAAACCTGAGAGTTTTTTTTCTTAAGATATTTAAAAAAAACCCACCAAGTTTCTTAACATCTACAGACCCCTAACAAAGGAACTTATCATATTAACATGGAATTTAGAGCTGGATTATATTATGTAAACAACTTCCAAGCTTGCCTTCTTTAAGGTAACAAGATTTTACTAGATTATCAGAGTCCTGCTTATCCACAGGAAACAGATGAGGATTCTTCCTTTCCTGCCTCTAGAAACTGATGACAACACCATCTCACTATCAATGCCAGATGGCAACAATCTAACTCTGAGAAAACAACCAAACACCAATTCTGGAATCCAGCCCATTGCAACAATGCTTTTCAATATAAGTTGAAAGCTGCATTTTGTATCCTCTTGTTTATTACTGAAAGAGAGGATTTTACAAATTACCCACACAGCATACATCCTATTCAACTGGCCCATGGAAAAGACAAACAAACCAAACTACCATCTTGTTGAATGGGCAAAGGTGTTCAATTTCTTTCAAATACAGCAGTCCCTCGACTCATGTGATGGTTGTGTTCCCACACACCCCTGTGTAACTTGGATTTCGCGTAAGGTGGAGGGGGGTGTTTTTTCTCCCCTGGCGGAACGCACGTTCTGCAGCCGGGAAAGCAGCAGGAGCGCCTGGAGCTCCTTTTCAAAGATAAATCCTGGGGTTGGGGGAGGGGAGCAGCTGGAGAGGGTTAAGCCTGGTGGTGGGTTGGGGCCATGGGAGGGGGACAGGGCGTTCAGCCTGGGGAAAGTTAGGGCAGCAGGGGGGCCAAGGGGGTGGAGTTGAGCCAGGGCCGTGTGGCCCTGTGGTGGGTTGAGCTGGAGCCATGTGTGCGTGGGGGTGGAGGGGAGGGGTTGAACCAGGCCACGGGGGTGGTGGCGGGTTTGCACTGGGGCCGTGAGGGACAGAGGGGTTAAGCCAGGGCCTGGGTGACTAGGATTTTGAGCTGCATTTAACTCACGTTAATGTGAGTTAAGCACAACTCAAAATTGCACATTTTGAAGGATTAGTGTATCACTCCTTCCCAGTATTCACAAGCTGTCATCTACTAAAACATTGCACAAAGTTTCTTGTTGTTCAGGACAAATACTAAATAGCACTAGATAGTTGCAGGGTTTTAATTGTCCCATTAATGGTGTCTTACTTCACACAAGTAAAATCTACATTCTGCACTTTCAAATAGCTGAATTTGGCTTAAAAACTACAGCAGGTAGCAAAATAGGAGGAAAATACAATTTTTAATCCCCCCCCAACGTTGTTGCCACAATTTTATTTTGACTGAAAATCTCCAGCAAGCTTTAGTGAAATAAACACACAGAAAAAAAACTTTTGCCCTTTTAAAAAATCAAATGCATTTCGGATAGATGAACCAGGAATTTACATTATACAACTGAAGAATAGTCTTTCACTGCATAGGCTACATATTTTGTAGCCAGATTTGGTATTAAATTGTATATACTATCCAGGCATGATATATTATTGCAAATGTTTGGAGAACTATACCGTAAGTGTTAAACATAGTGCCCTGTCACTGACACAGTACTAAATCACTGTCTTTTTGTGACCACTATCTGCCTGTGTTTACCTATTACATAATCACTCCCTTTAGCTTGTAAATCTCAGATGAATACCAAGCACACAGCAAAGCCAAGTTAAGGTTCTGAATGTGATTGAGATGTAAGCACATGGTGGTCCCTTCCTTCTTCCCCATACAATTCTCATTGTTTGGAGAATGCTCCTGTACCTTTTATTCAAGGTTAAAAAAAAAAAGGTGGAAAGAGAATGGATTTAATAGGATATACGAGCATTTCCTTTTCAGCATGTATAAGAATCAAGGCCAAAATGATTCAGTGCAATAAGCCATGGCATTTAAAAAAAATCCTTTCAAATAAAATTAAGTCTTACAAAGACTAATTTCTGTAATTATATTTCAAAATGGAAATCTACTTCTTTAGTGTGAGAAAATGAGCTAGTTGCTTAACAGCACATGGGAAATCCTGCCCACATAACATCAGTGTCAGGCAATTGCATGTTCCTGAGTAAAATTTTGCACACATTCCTCTACACTACTTAAAGACTGATGTGCAGCTCAAAGAAAAAGACCACAACCAGATCAGCCATGAAGGGATGACGTAGAGGCTTTTGCATGTGCTTTTTGCCATAATGTCAAACTCCACGCACACACTTTAACAGGCCAATACACTTGCATTATGCCTACACCGCATCTGCCCTCCCAGGGGCTGGAGAGTACACACATGCATAACCCCCACAACACAAGCATGAATAGTTGAGTAGCCAGTGAGGCACACTTAAGTGAGTAAAGACATGCCTGAAGTGTGGCGATATGTCTGCTGTGCCACCATGGCTATACCATAGGAAATGATTCCCACTGGAGAAAAAGGTTCAGACAGTTCCTTGCAGCTAATGACCCACCACAAAAGCCAGACCACTGGCAAGGGGAGGAGGCTGATGCCTTCTGCAGGTGGTTCCCTGCTGCCAGTGTCTTTCACTGATCTATACAGCTACACAACTGAGTGTGGACATAGCCTGCTTTTTACCGCAGCAAATAAGTCTCTGTATGCTACATACCACAACCAGTGGTGTGCAGTGTAGATCTAGCTTTGGCAAGGTTTGTGGCCCGTTAAGGGAAGAGCTCTAGAATCTATAACCACATGGTCACAATGTACACAACAAGGGAGGAAGAGGAACTGCTCAGTGGGGCAGTGGTTAAAAAAAGAAAAGGAAAACCCCAAAGCAAAGCTCATATCCCTCAAGTGAGAAATGGGTGAATTCAGTTTATCTGATTTTACCTGTGACTTCCCTACTGCAGCAGCTGCAGTTCCAACCAATGGGTTGGTACAGCTGTCTCGGAAGAGCTACACTGAACAGACATGCAGCCATGTAGCACGGTAGTGAATTTTATCCTCTCCAATCCCCATGGAGCTCCCTACTTAAATCTGGATGCGTGAGAGGATAAATTTCACCTCCTAAGAACAGACCCCAAATCCCTTTTCAACAATCATGCTAATAGAAAATATAAATAGTTTGTTGCTATTCTGCATAGCACCTTGTGCATAATTCTTGTGCAGTGGTTCCCAACTTGGGGCTTGGGTCTGTGAGGGTATTGCAGGGGTCCCATGAAAAACATGAGAGAAACAAAAATGATCATAGAAAATAAGTTTAAAATAAACTGCAAAATTACAATCTATTATTTTTAAATTAAATATCTTCCAATAGTATTAACTGCTGTCCACAAATCTATGTTGTGGCTTCTTTTTTCATTTAATGCAGTGCACACAATGGCTAGAATTGGCTTTGATGGGGGTCCGCAAATGGTTTGGGAGGTGATTGGGGATTCGCACTAGTGAAAAGCTGAGGAACCACTGATCTAGAGACACTGACATTCAACTACATTAACATTACTACAGTGATTTTATGTTTAATAAGCTCTTTTAAAATACTTTGGACAAAACTGTACCTTCAAATATACATGTACAATTGCAAAGGAGATCCATGGGGGTTGTGTACATTTATGACGTCAGAATACAGCCCTAAGCATTTTATACAGTATTTTCTGGGGTTTAAACTATATTTCCTGTATTGACTTGCATTTTTTTTCCTTTGGTACTAAGTGCTATTTACTGTTAATGCCTTTTTTGTGTTACGGCACGTATTCTGTGTTTCAATGTGATGCACTTAACATGTCCATGTAAATTTTTAATTTTTGGAACCAGTCACTTCACACTAGCTGACTCGAAGAGAGCCCTAGCTCTCACCACTGAGAAATTTTGCTGGAAATCAGCTCCAAGGCCTGAAAGTCTATTTAAAGATGCGAGTGTGCGTGAATAGTTGGTGCAGATGTTTTTCTACAGCAACTGTACTTGCTGAGTTTCACCATTTCCATAAAGCACATTAAAACAAGTGTGTGAACACTCTGAGATGAAAGTACCAAACACTCCTGAGACTTCCAGTGGAAAGTAGAGCTGCCTGACTGTTCTCCAAGCAGACAGGAATGCCCATGATTCAGCAGCCTGAGTAAATAAAAGAGGTCCTTATTTCCTAATTTTTCTGGCTGGCCACACTGCAGCAGTCTCTGTGCTGCTGCCAAAGGGGATGCAAAACTGGAACTACACCCAGCAGCTGAAGGACTGTCTTTGTTAGCCAGCCAGGCCTTCCTGACCATCTTCTGGCAACAAAACTGCCATATCCTGCAAGGAAGACCTCCATCTCAGACTTGATAGTTCTCTCATCTGCCTAATAGGACTAAACAACAGATTTTGCCTGGTTTGTGCTGGAGGAGGACAGCTGGAAACTCAGTTAGTAGCAGAGTAACACCTGTTCTGTCATATTTATGGGGAAAAGTGCTCACTAACAGAAAAGTGAAGTAATACCAGAAGGAGTTATTCTATGGGGACAGGGGGCAGGGAAGCAGCAGAGTACAAAGCACCTCTGTGGCGCAGGAAGCCAGACACTTATGTGCCAGCCTCAGTTGTGAAGTCTTGAAAGTGATCTTATCCCTGGTGCTGCTTACTGAACAGTGCTGCTTCAGAAACACGCAGTTAGTGGCCAGGAAGGTGCCTGACAGACACACATTTTGGCTGGAATATTCTGCAGGGCAAAATGAGTTGCTCTGCTGGTGCCTCCTTTTTCTGTATGATTTACACAACCCAAATTTTGCTATTGATATTTCTAGAAAAAATTGCATGAACATTTCAATAGCATTAAGAAACAAACAACAAAGCATCTATTATGTGTCTCACTCTGAGCTGTCAGGTGTTTACAAATATTAATGAATTAAGTGCCACCATACCCGTACAAAGCATCACTGGATTCTCTTCATTTTTACTGGCAGTTTTACAGAAACAAAGGGAAGCTAAGTTATCATCCTCAGGTTTGCAGATGTAATCTGTGAGCTGAAACAGGACCCAGATCTTTTGAACCCGCGCACCCCTCCACCCCCCACCCCCCCGTCCCACTCCCATATCAGGCATAACTGCCAAAATCAAAACAAAATGAGAAAACCCACCTGGATACTTACCTTTCATAACTGTTGTGTTTCGTGGTGTGTTGCTTGTGTCCATTCCATTCTAAGTATATTTACATCCATGTTCCATACTCTTGCGGCACTGTACTAGGTGCCACTGACCCTACACTTTCTCATTTCCTTCCTGCTGGAAACTCAGAGAGGAATAAGAGGGCAGGTAATGGAATGGAAATAAGCAACAAAGCTCGAAGAACACCACTTAGAAAAGGTAGGTGAGCAGTTTTTTTACTTTGAGTACTTGCTTATGTTGAAGTCCACTCAAGGTGACTCACAAGCAGTACCCTTAGAAGTGGGCTTGGATTTCATGGTCTTGCAGCTTATAAAACTTATAACACTGCTCTACGAAAACCAACATCATCCTGGGCCTCCTGACGAAGTACACAATGGGACCTAAACATGTGGGTGGAAGATCAGGTGACCGCCTTACAGCTATCCTGGAGACGCTAAGAAAGCTAAGATATCCTTGAGCTAAAAACGCTACTGAAGAGGCTTGCACACCGGTTAAATGAGCGATAATTGTTAGAGGTGGCACCCTTGCCTGAGAACAGTAGCAACAAATGCAGTCATCCCAGAAGAAATTCTTTGGGCATACACTGGACAACCTTTCATCCTGTCGCCTGTTGCGACAAATAATTGCATTAACTTGCAGAATGGCTTCATTCTTTCTATGTAGATGTCTCGAGAATGCAACCCATACTCTACTGTGGCTTTGTGGGAAATAAGCAGGTAAGTAAATGTCCTGGCACATATGAAACTGTGAGACCACCTTGGGCAGGAAAGCCAGGTATAGCCAGAGCTGAATCTTTATAAACACAATATAGAGTAGTATAAGGTGTGCAAACTAATTTCAGAGACACAGCAGGAAGATGGTATTGCAACCAAGAATGTGAGCTTCCAGGAAACAATAACGAGAGAGCAGAAAACCAGATACTAACAGCGTATGTTCTGTGACCACAAGATTCCGGTCTCACAGAAGTCCGGGATCCCTGATCTGACGGCAGAGATGCTCAAGTCCCATGAGAAATCAGGCAATTATGTCCAGCCTACCCTTAAACAGCAGCTGGAAGGCCAAAGTGGTAGCCAAACAGACCTTGATATTTGAAAAGGACAGGCTTGGAGCTTGTGATGCAAAAGGTAGGCTGGGACTGAGTGCAGTGAGGGCTGCCTAGCTGAATACCTTTATCTGAGGCCTGACAAGAAAACCATTTCTATTTGGTCAGGTAAGTCATGATAGTGGAGGGCCTTCTGCTGCCCAGCAAAACCTGTTGGGCACCACCCGAGCACTTTCTATTTAACCATGCAGCAGCCAAGCCACTGGATGTAGCGATGCAAAGTTCAGATGCAGAAGACAGCCATAGTTTTGTGACAGCAGATATGACCGGAGCGGTAGGTCTAACAGAGGAACCACCAAAAAGTCCAGCAGCATGCCAACCCAGTTGACAGTATGAAGATCACCTTTGCATTGTTCTCTTTCATCTTCATGAGAACTTTGCTGATCAACAGAACTGGAGGGAATCCATACTGTAGAGTGCTTCTATCCCCCAACCACAGAAGCAGGGAAGCATCTCTTAAGAAATCTCTGTCAAACCCCTGACAGAAGAAAGTGCGGCATTTCCTGTTCTGCCTGGATGCAAACATATCCACCTGATGAGCTCCCCACTTCTAGGGAGATCAAGACACTATTCATGGAAAGATGAAGAGGTCCTGCTGAGGCAATCTACCAAGGCATTCCTCGCCCTGGGGAGGTGTATGGCTATGAGATGGATGCCATGTTGTACACAGAAGTCCCATAGCCTGAGGGCTTCTTGGCAAGGAGCAGACAACCTGACTCTGCCTTGCTTGCAGATACAAAACATAGATACTGTATTATCTGTTAGGATCTGGATCACCTTGCTCTTTAGGTTGGTAGGAAGGTGTGTGGCAGCAGAAGTAAATCACTCTGAGCTCCCTCACACTGATGTGTAGGGAATGATAGAGATGGGAGCAATGATCTTCTGTGCTGAGACTGCCCCGATGGGCTGCTCATCCCAGGTCAAAGCACTGGAGACAAGGGTAACAAACTGGCAAAGCCGGGGGAGGTGGAGGGTGATGAATGGAACTCACTCTAATGCTGATGCAGGCTTTTGCCATTATGTAAGTGATGACCAGCCATGGTCTGGGGCCTTGACTACACAGTACATGCTGCGTCTGTTGGGAGCAGAGGAGAGGGTAAAGATTGATCCCTGCATGAAGACCAGTATCCGGGAGCCAGAGACCAATGCTGTGACTGGGAGCAAAAACACAATAATGGGGAATGATGCCTGGGAGAGCGCCGTTTCCAGCCAATCGGAGCTGTGGGAAGCCATGTCCAAGTCTGTGTTGCTTCTCATAGAAACTATTGGCAACAGGAACAGCAATCCATGGCCAAGAGGAGCTGCAAGCAGCTGTACCTATGGACATGCAGGTAAACATAGTGCCATTGCCCTGCCAGGGGCTAACCTTGGCAAACCATGTCTGCTCCACGGGCTGCTTATTGCCCACCCCAGCCCAGGCAATGGTAATCTGTGCTGTAGCGAACTCTGGTTGGAAGTGCAATGGGCACCATGGTTACAGGGATCGGTGCCATGACTCAGTTCTCTCACACCCTTGCAGATGGAGATCTTGGCATCAGAGTCCAGCGTCTTCAAACCCGGGGCCTGAGTCCGTGGTGCTGAAGTCCCGGGCCATGATGATAGGTACTGACACCTATAGCTCATGGATTGGGGAATTCCACTGCTTTACACGGGAATCCCATAACCAGCTTGCCATTAGATGTTGAGGCCTTCATCAGGCCCATCTGCTGGCTTGGCATCTTTGATGCTGGGCAGTCTATTTGCTCTTTGGTCACTGGGCCCACTTCACACGCAGATGACCCTATGATGGACCAGGACCCCCTGTTGCTCCTGGAACTCAGAGGTAGATCCCTGGCTAGCCTAGAGGATCTGACCTCATGATATCTGTGAGCAGCTCTGGGGAGGGCATACGGTCTAGAAGGATTGTTGGAAAATGCTAAAGTTTAAACACAATTTAAACAAACCATGCGTTATTTCCCTATTTCTTCTCACCAGAAATATAAACAACTTCTGGAAAAGCTACAACTTTAATACTATAACCACCACATTTTTTTTTCACATCAGTGGTAGCAAATTAAACTCATTCATTTGTCTCATAACTTATTTAACTACTTGAAAACTAACACTCTGTAATGGGTATTCAAAAGAGAAATGTGAACTTTAAAAATTATTTATAATTTACAGATGTTTTTAAAATCTATCAATATTTCAAAACTACTCTTGCAGGACCAATTAAACGCATTAGCAGTTGGGTTACTGGGGGAGCCACTTAAAGATGTTCTACACTGACAGCAGGAGATGGTGGGGTTTCCCCCCATTTTAAATATTGTGATAAGAAAAAAGACAGATCCCAGAAACAACATTTTAGACCTCAAATATTTGCAAAATGCCTTTATTGCCCAAGTTAAGTCGCTAATGTTCCAGTACTGCTCTCCCAACCCAAGTCTCCTGTTCCACTACGCCTTCTTCACAAGACACATCAGTATTACATATGTAGAAAGGAACATAAATGTTTTTCCTTGCTTGTTACTTAAAGTTCATTTGAACAGATGGAGCTCAGTGAATTCCATCTTCCACAACCAATTAAAGAGAAAACAGTGCATTCTTAAGCAGTCCACTTTTAACCTTGATAAAAGCTGATGTGTGATAAGCTGGAGACACAATCACCATCCAATTTACTTAAAGAATGTGAAGACATAGATTTCTTTTGTTTGTTTGTTTTTCAAAGCAAGGTGGGGAGGAGTGGCATAAGGTCACAGAAAAAATTTTCAATTGTTGGGGTAGAACAATTTTTCCATGCTCCCCAACACACAGTTAATAATAGGCACCACACCCAGAGCTTATTAAATCATGCTCCATAATGGAGAATCCTGTTACACAATTAATTTACTCAAGACTCTTTGACTACAATGAGTCAACACATTTGTTGACCGTTTAAACATAACATTAAACAAAAATTTAAAACTGCATTTCTTCTGCTGTTTTTTGTCTCTTTTTTCTGTTGTGTTTGTGCAATGAGTCAGAGACCACCTGCACTGCTCCATTGAAACTCAGGTCAGAAAAAGGCATCCCCATAACTCTTATACCAAAGACAAAGATACCGGGGAGGTGAAGAAACTCCCCTCCAGGCTCATTTTATTGTATTTTATCCTATACATTTTTACATAAAATTAAATGTAAAGTGCTTTGAAACACATCAAGTAATTAATGACATCTTCCATGCAAAATTGCAGCAGGAAGATAATCATTATGGTTTATTACTGGTAGCAGTGTTCACGCTGTTTCTTAAGGACAACTATGAATGACAGAGAAAATGGGTCAAATTCTTTATTAAACTGGAGTGATTTCACACAGGTTTTCTGCTTTTGCTATCTCCACTTACCACTGTGAATGGGAGTGGAAAGTCTGTGGCCCTGAGTCTCCACTGCAGTGCAGCCCTTTGTCACTAATTCAACACCAAAGGGCTGTTTAAAGGCAGCAAAATCAGACCCAACGTAAGGGGAATTCACCAACAGCACAGAAGCAGTTGAATGCACTTATGTTATCCCCTTTGCACCTGATGGCATAGGTAGCACTTCCGGAGCAAGAGGACATATAGGTAGAAAACGTTCGCAATCATAAAACAAAAAATCAGTCACGTAGCACATTAGAGACTAACAAAATAATTTATTAGGTGAGGAGCTTTTGTGGGACAGACACTTCTTCAGATCTGGAAATTCTGATGGCACAACAAGAATTTAACAGAAAGAAAAAAAAATGAAATGAAACCTGACAAATCAGCTACACAGCACAGAAGTGAGGGAAGGGGGCAAGAGGGGGAAGAAAATTACTTGCCGCAAGTGTCTATTGGGTTAAGTAACTTGCCTGAGATCACTATGAAATCAAAGACGGGAAAACTGTCCTTGTAACATGTAAGGTAATTGCTATCTCTATTAAGACCACAGCGCAAAGTGTCTAACTTGAGAATAAACTCCAGTTCACATGTCTTTAGATTAACACACAACAAGAAAGGGAGACCAGAGGCATCTTTTTGGCCTTCCACCTGCCTTTCAAGCCTCCATGGTCACATGGAACATTCTCATAGCCCCCCAGGGAGCTGATACAACAGGTGGAGTCCCCGATCAAGTTTCAGGGAAATACCTTGGTAGAAAACCAAGCACAAGCTTTCCTCCCCCACCCTACACTGCTGTTTCCCTTCTTTTAGTGCAGCTCTAAGGTTTAATCTTTAAGCTATACATTATCTAGAATTTGGTGTGACAGGGTGCATT
Organism: Carettochelys insculpta; assembly: GCF_033958435.1. Taxonomy (NCBI): domain Eukaryota; kingdom Metazoa; phylum Chordata; order Testudines; family Carettochelyidae; genus Carettochelys; species Carettochelys insculpta. The sequence continues at coordinate 87,605,840 of NC_134138.1, read as the reverse complement.
ATGGTACACAGGGTATGGGCAGGAAGAACAAACTGGTGGGAAGAGTGAGAATAGAAATAGGCTGTTGAGACAGTTAGATATATTTGGATGCGGGGAAACAAGTCAGGCAAAATACAGGGGAGGAGATGACACAGTACAAAGACAAAGGAATAAGAGTGGAAGAAACAAACTGGAAAAGGCATACTACGATCTCTTAAAGGGGATATAAAGAGAAAAGGGAGTGATGGTTAAGTAAAAGCAGTAGAGTAAGTTACATTGTTTGACAGTATGATAGAGCCAAATACAGTAAACAAACACAACTGCCTATTCCTTCAAATAGCAGGAATAGACGGTCCTTTTCATCCAAGTCAGAAATCTTACCCACTCTAGAGGTTTTTGCCCCACATAGCTGCAGTGGTACAAATATTAAGCATTGGTACTTATGTGAAAAGCGAACTGCCCTGATGAACCTAAGTTCAGTTTGAATCCAGCGTAAGCTGCATCAGTATAAACTACTGCACTGCTTACACTAGTGCTGTGAATTGGTAGCAGGGTAATAGGGTGTCAAGTACGTTTCCCACCAAAGCTGCTACAGACAGTGCAGCATAAAACCATCCTTGTACCGTTCGTTCAGGTCAGCAAGATGTGAAGTATGGTGGCAGACTGCATACCTTCGTCTCTGGGAGACAAAGATCAGGGAAAGAGAAAGCCAAGGTGGGCCCTCTTCTCTGAAAGGGAGGAAGAAGTAAAAGGCCTGCCTGGAGCCTGTCAGTGATCGTTCCTGCAGATGAGAGCACATGTGGATGGGGGACAGGCAAGTTCAAGTGAGAGAAGTGAAGTCACGAGTGGCATGACGCTCCCTATACAACTATCTAACCCTTCTTAGCTACTGCAAATGGGATCTGAAAAGCTCAGCAGCCTGACGTGGATGCAAGATCAAAAACTGGTAAGACCATAAATTAACACAATCTTATGAAAACACAAGGAAATAATATCTACTATGCTCTGTTTCCAGAACACTGAAGCACACATAGGTGCAGTAACAAGGGATGCATGGTCATTTCAACTTCTTACATTTTAAACAAAAACATAGTTACTCTCTGTTGTAACTGATGTTCTTCAAGACGATATGCTCATATCTACTTGAGTTATGTGTGTGCAAATGTACGTGCATGGCTGTCGGAAAGTTTTTTCTAGCAACTAGCCAGCCGGGTCAGCTGGGGAGTCCCCTCGAGTGGCACCTGTGCGAAGCCTATATGTGACTCAGCTGACCCGGCACCCCTCAGTTCCTTCTTCCTGTTTCAGAGGTGAGTAACCTTTTTTCTCTGATGCTTGCTCATATCTATTCAAGTTCGGCAATTCCCAAATCTAACCCGGGGAGGGGGTGGTCGGAGTCAATGCGTGGGGCTGACTCTAGGACAGGAGCCCCAAAGGCTACGTCTTGCACAGATTGATGCAAAATTACATAGCGAAAACATGAAGGTATGCCCTGAGGACCACGTAGCAACACAACAAATCTCCTGGAGAGGCACATGTGCCAGGAAGCCAGATGAGGATGCCAGAGCTCACTTAAAATGGACCGTCACAGCCAGCCGTGAGACTTTCACGAGGTCAGAACATGCCCGTATACAGGATACAATCCAAGAGATGTGCTGCTATGATAGCGATAGTCCCTTCGTGTGCTCAGCCATGGCCATGAAGAACTGTGTAGTCTTGCAGAAGTCCAGTCAATGTAGAAGGCAAGCACCCATCTCACACCGAGGAAGTGCAACTGTTGCTCCCACTGGGAGCTATAAGATTTAGAATAGAACACAGGCAGGAAAATGTCCTGACTCACATGGAAACTGGAGATCGCTTTTGGCAAGAACGCCAGTTGAGGGCGAAGTTGGACTCTGTCCTTATGGAACACTGTGTATGGGGGCACAGACATGAGTGTCCAGAGATCAGATACCTTTCTGGCAAAAGTGACAGGCATTAGGAAGGCCACTTTCCAGAAGAGGTAGAGGAGAGAGCAAGTGGCCAGCAGTTCAAAGGGAAGGCCCATAAGCACCTGGAAGACCAGGTTAAGGTACCAGGCTGGGACTGGCTGAAGAACCGGTGGGTAAAGTCAGTCCACGGCCTTGAGGAAGCGCCCCACCCTGGGGTGCGCGAAGGCTGATATGGCTGCCAGATGCACCTTAATGAATGAACAAGGAAGGCCTTGCTGCTTCAGGGATACAAGGTAGTTCAACACCTGCAGGATGGAAACAGAGGCATTAGATTGTGCTGAGTACACCAATACGAGAAGTGTGTCCACATAGCCATGTAGAACTATTGCTACTGTACTGGTCTGAAGCAAACCTGCTTGGCAGGTTTCAACCACAAAGCCATCACACCATGAGGTGAAGAGATCAGAGCTCCAGGTGTCAGAGGCTACTGTGATGAGATCTGGAACCAGGGGAAGTCGAGTGGGCAGACGTGCGGAAAGCTTCACCAGCGTGGGGTATAAACACTGGCAAACCCAGGCTGGGGCTATGAGGATTATGTCTGACTTGTCTCTGCAAACTTTGAGCAGCAGCTCATGCACAAGGTTGAAATGGAGGAACGGCACAGAGCAGCACTGGGGTCCACGAGGAACACATCTGCTATGGAGTCTAATCTGAGACCGCAGAAGGAGCAGATGGGGGCATGCATAGTTGCTCTGGGATGTGAAGAGGTCCAGCCAGGGAAAGCCCCACTTTTGGAACATCAAGTGGAGCATGCCCATGCAAATTGGCCACTTGTGGCCTAGGAACCAACATCTGAGACAGTTGGTTCTGGGCCTCCAGGAGATAGGACGCCTCCAGGTGAATGGAGTGGGCTATACAGAGCTCCCACCCGCACAGAGCTTCTGAGCAAAGCAGGCAGGAGCCCCAGAAGAGCCAGTCATCCAGATATGGGTATACCTGGATCCCATGACGGCGGAAACAGGCTGCCACCACTACCATAGGAGGTATACCAATGGCATACCAATTTTCCAGATCCAGAGAGGGGTTGATGGTGCCCAGAGAGATCATGTGGAACATGTGAGACACCATGAACTTGTTGAGCTCCTGTGGGTCCAGGATGGGTGGCAACCCTCTGTTCGCCTTGGGAACCAGAAAGTAGGAGTACTGCGTGAGTTTTTGAGGCTGGGGAGTTATCAGTCTGTTGAGCAAGCAACCCCTGGCAGTTGAAAGAGGTCCTGGATGGGTAACCAGTAGGAGAAGGGGAGAGACCTTCCCTACCCAATGGACAGTGAAGAGTAAATGAACTAAAAGACAGTGGTCATGCTGAACACAGCCATTTGCACAGAAAAACCTAGGGAGCTTGTGGCATAGCAACAGGCACTTGACTAGAACAACTGAGCAGCTAACACAGGCAGTAAGAAGAGAACTGAGGGGTTCTGGGTTGGCTAGGTCACATATAGGCTTTGCATAGGCACCACTCCAGGAGGGCTCCCCAGCTGACTAGTCGCTAGGGCAAACTTTCTGACAGCCATGCATGCACATGCATACACCTAAATCGAATAGAGATGAGCAAGTGCTCAAAGAAGAAATAAAAGTTTAACTGAGATCTTTAATGACACTTTCAAAAAGCTTGCTTATGTGGTTTAATTTAAATAGAAAGGACAGATTCTTTCAAAAAGGCAGTATTTTTCTTCTGACATTTAGTTCCATTCTGGAAAGCCTGCTGAAACTCGCGAATAAGTGTCTGAAATAGAACCCTCTCGAGAAATTTAGATCTCTTTGCCTTGTTAAAAGCCTGTAAGTAAAACAAACCTTTTCAGCTTCCTTGGTTTAGAATGGAAGCATGGTGTGAAATACACTAAATTAAGCCTTCTTCTGTCAGGGCTGGGGAAAAGAGTAGAGCAGAATAGCTGCTGGATTTGAGATGATATTTTTTATTGGCTTCATTTACATCCTGTCTAAGGTCTTCCAGCAGCTCAAGGTGTCTTATCTCTGACTTCCAGGGGGTATTTTGCAGTCAAAGCAGTTAACGTACTTTCTCTCCATCTCATCATTTTTTTAAGGCCATCTTATCTTATCAGACAGATCTCTTCAGGCTGAGGAAAACCCACACTTATCAGACGCTGAACACTATGTTGACAGCTCAGTGCTGCCGGAGACAAATGGAGGCTTAGGGTAGAGAAAGATCTGTTAACCTGTTCCATTCTCAGTTTAGACTGATCATTGGTTTGTCTAACTTCCGGAAATGCTGTCTCTCTCTTCTATGAGGCACATGATCACATCATCAGTCACTAAATCTGGTGCTGAAGAACAACAAACAGATAAGTATTGTAATAATCCTCAGGGTAGCTCACTGGTTGACTCCTAAGTGCAAGTAAGGTGTAGCTGACCTCTGTGACTCCTCCCCTACATGATCATATATGGGGAGGGAGGTTACTCTGGAAGTAACTGAATACCACAGAAGACCACACAACAAAACGGAAAAGAGTGCAGGACTTTTCTGGTATGTGGCAAACACTGAAGGGCAAGGTTCCCTGTAATCTTGTGTAGATTTTTTTCCATCTATGTGCAGAATAATTTAGCTGCACCAAAGTATATGCAATGTGCACCACCAACAGAAACAAAAAACTAGCAGCAGACACCCTGCTAGCCAGCTGGTCAGTATTTGAATCTCTCCTGAGCAGCCACACAGGTGCACAGCTTACAGGAAACACAGATCAAGGGTAGTATAGTGGACGACCTGGGCACAGTAAGGCAAAACCACACAGGCCCCATGAAAGGAACTGACCAGGTATATTATGTAAACAGAAGCAGTAAAAAAGCTTCCCTGAAAGAGAGGCTGAAGAAAATCCTGTGAGTCTGTTATGGGATTGGAAAATCTGAAAAGGAGCTGTTTACTTAGGTTTGTCCTCCATAACCTGCTTTATTACTTAACAACATGACACAACTAGTCAATTGGAGCATCCAGCTGTAACTTGACCATGCAACTAGTATAAAATCAAAGAAAACTACAGAAGTCTGTGTTCTTGCTTACCATTGAAATAACAGGTGCAGCTATATAAATGGAATGATTTTTGTAGCATATAATGTCAAATACAGTGAACCAGATCTAAAAAGCAGTGCAGAGTACTGATACCAATTGTACGGATTATACACTATAATCTCAAATGAAACAAGAAATAAGTGAACAGTTACTAACCATTTTATTTGTGTGTGTGTGTGTGTGTGTGTGCGCGCGCGCATGCATGTGTATATGTGTATTTTTTCCCTTTCCATTTTATACCTCAACAGTCCTGGGCACTTTGATATTAGTGAAAACCCAAAACCAAAACACTTTCCCTTTAGAGAAGGTTCTCTATTAATTGTCCATTATCTTGGTGTGTCAGCACAAAGGAAAAGAGAAGGAATCCTCTTTCCAACTGGTTTCACCTCTCTCTCCTGAGAGCGATGCCCTTGTCAGGGCATTAAAGACATGAAAACCTGCCACTTATCAGAACTCTATTTGAATCGAACTACTGTCCTTGAAAATAGTAGACACCAGATACCATCAAAATAAACCACAGTGGCAGCTCCAGTTCCACTGTGGCTTAGACAGTCTTTTAAAAAAGCTTATATGTAATTTGTGATTGCATGTGATTAGCAGCAATATAATTATAGCTGTAGGTCAAGAATAATGAAAATGTGTTTCCTTACATTAAAATAAAAATGCAATAATGAAATGAAAAGTTCAGCAGGCAGGCAGACACTTCGCTGAGTTACTGAAACTGTGAAGTTTCTAGATGTTAAATTAAAGTTTATTTTAGTGTACAGCATTTAAAATAGGTTTTTGAGGGAAGAGGAGGGAGTGTAAGGAAAGACACAGATACAATATTTTTAAGAAATGGAAAGGTTTTCATGGCTTAAATAAGCCTTATGGCACACTCATTGCTGAAGCAAATCATAAAAAAACTTTTTAATTACTTCAACCCTCCAACTTTCAACAAAACATAGTTTATGCATACAACACTTTAGGAAACTGGACCTCTTCATTTTGAACAATCGGTATGACTGTCCTCACCTTTCACAATTTGAATTTACAAGACAAAAAAAAAAAAGTTACGCCATGCTTTTAACAAGTAGACAAGTGTACAAATTAATTCAGAGAGCAGTAATTCTGAAAATTTTCTATGTTTAATGTGCACTGCAGTTAAACTACTTTTTCTGTACAAATTAATTTACTGCATCAGTGATCGATGTTTATGTTTAGGCAATTTTATTTCTCAGTATGGTAAAATTAGACCTAATAGTTGCAACCTGTTATGTCCAATCTGTCACTGAAATTCAAATTGCCTTTTTCCTATTATTCAAGGAGCAATTTGGAGGAATTAAAGCCATCTAAAACCAGAAGACAAACAATTCTCTGTAAGGACTCAATAGCCTGTGTCATCAACCAGCTCTACAAATGAGAGATCTTTTCTTCTCTGATTTTTTGCTATCTTTCCAGACAGTCTACAAGTTTCAACACTGATGAGCCCAAAACAGGAATGTCCTAGAACAGCAGAGGAACTCCCTTCTTCAAGCAAATGAAAAAACTTAAACTGTCCATTTTGAACAGTGGGAATACCGCTAACTGATTGCACAAAACTACTAATTAAACTCCCCTCTCTGTAACCTATTATTTTTTTATGTTCAGAACTTTGTTAACCATCCATCCACCCATTGCCAAAAATGGTTTTGGGTTTCATCTGGGGCAAGTCAGTCTGTTATTCTTTTCTTGTCCATGAAGCACTGCAGCATCACAAACAGCTATTATCTATCATTTCCAGTATTTAAAATATGTTGGTCCAGAGTCTAAATTTTGTTTACTATTCTGCTCAGTATTTTCTTTGCTTTGATGATATAGCTGTGCAGCACATCCCAGATTATTCATTTAAATCAACTGGCACAAGATGGCTTCTGGCACTGCCCTGAAGTTGCGGTCTGGGTCTTTTTAATAGCCTGCCATTTTCCCCCTCTCTCCCAGCACATTAGATTGACATTGACTATTTGGGCTGCATTTTATTTTTTTGTTTTTATTAACTGCAGGTTGCCAATGTTGAGTGTAACCTCTCAGATTTCCAAGGCTCTTCAGTTCATGTCTACCTCTTTTGTTTTGACTTCCCTGCACCCTCCACCCCCGGTATTAATGACTTTTTTCTTTTGACCTTGTTTTTGTGGGGATTTATTTTTCCTGAGTTTGGAAGAAAAGCATGCTTTAGGCTATGTCTATACCACATTTCTTACAGTGGCACAGCTGTGATGCTACAGCTGCGCCACTCTGAGGTGTCCGGTGTAGCTGTTTTTTGCTGGTGGGAGACAGATCTCCTGCCAGCAAAATAAAACCATCCCCAACGAACAGCAGTAGCTCTGATAAAGTGCTGTCCAGGCACTTTTCTCAGTGACATCTGTTGCTGAGAGCACAGTGTTCCCTGTAAGCTGAATGCTTGTGCAGCAGCTCAGGAGAGATTCAGATGTCACCCAGCTGATTAGTAGACTACCCACAGCCATCCACAGTGGGCAGCATGTGTTTCTACTTGTGGTGAACATCACACATGCCTTGGTGCAGATAACAAAATTCATTCTGCCCATGGATGCAAGCAATTATAGGGAACACTGCTCAAGAGTGTATTTTATCCATGTCCTTGACTGACAAAAGTTTTGCCAACAAAAGTGCAGCGCAGATCTAGCCTTAGTCTCAGAACTAAAGCTCTGGGTACAGGCTTTCGGTCCTATTGAGCATGGTGACAATGAGATGGGACTGAAACTCATTTTGAGGACTCACGGTATGTTGCCTCAGTCATTTCTCTCTCCATTATATCTCTTCATTATTTAAATTCCAAGTAGACTCTCTGCCTTGGAAGATTGCTTGGATCATCAAGTTGATTAACAGTTTTGCTGCTAGGCAGTACTGATTAACGTGGATTATTCAGGTGATTAAGAATTTTACTATCTTGCAAGACCATATTTCTCTCAACGTACTGTTTTTAAATAATATTTTTAATTGTAATTTACTTAGACCGATGATCTGTAACTTCTTGGATTCCCCAAGCTCACGAAAGCAGCATAACATTGCACCCAGACTCATTCTTCTGCTAAATTCCAATTATTACAACAGCCCATAAAACATTTTCAGAAGACAATGTGTAGCAGGTCAGTGAGCTGAGATCTCTGCTTTTCTAAACAGTGCTTGCTTGGTTATTCATCCTTCTACTACTACTTGTTTGTTTGTCCCACTCACCTGTTTGATCTTATCACAAACCGGAATGCAAGCACTTGTGGCAGAGACTATTTTTTGACTGCACAACACATGGCACATTGGGTACCAGAGGCTTTACAAAGTGCTAACATGATAAAGTAATAGTAATAAGCTCCCCATTTTTATTTCTATGTGTGATGGACCTCAGGAGGTAAAGGTATGAAAAATTGGTGATGAGCTTAAAGGATTTAGGTGGGACATAAAACAAATGCTGTCTTATTCCTCGCATCTACTGGTAGGCACACAATTCATTGTACTCTAAGGTTACAGCTACACAAGAAGCATCTATCGACAAAAGTGACCACTGAAAAGGATTTCACAGCAAAACTTCTGTCGACAGACTGCATCCACACACAAAAGCATCGAAAGAGCAATCTGATCTGTTGCAGAGAGCAGCCAGACTGCCCAGCCCACTCTCACTAGAACGGCTGACTGGAAACTCTGTAAATAGGGCTGCCTGGTGAACCGGAAGCTCTGCCTGTTGACAAAGGTGTTACACCTGAATGTGGAGAAGTATAATGCTGATGGCAGATGTGCCAAGTTTTGTCAACAAACTGTAGACAAAGCACGCTTTGCACATAGATGCTCCATGGACAAAAGCCTGGAAGAACCCTCTCGTTTAGATGTAGCCTAAGATTACATTTACATGTTTCCTCTTGACTCACTAAAAATGGCCAACGAACCATATCATTATTTATCACCTACTGTACAATATTTCCTGACTGCGCTCAAGTTGACTTCTGGTTTGTTGATACTGTACCTTACAACACAATCATTCTCCATAGCAGTATATAAATGCTTATTCCATTTCTAAAACTCCTCAGTGATTTCCTTATCAGGTAAAGAAAAAAAAATATCTGCCAATGCTACAGCTCTTATTGACTACATAGGCTACGTCTACACTAGGCAAAAACTTCAAAATGGTCATGCAAATGGCCATTTCAAAGTTTACTAATGAAGCACTGAAATACATATTCAGTGCCTTATTAGCATGCGGGCAGCCACGGCACTTCGAAATTGATGTGGCTCACTGCCGCACGGCTCATCCAGACGGGGCTCCTTTTCGAAAGGACGCCGGCTACTTCTCGAAAGGACGCCGGCTACTTCGAAGTCCCCTTATTCCCATCTGCTCAGAGGAATAAGGGGACTTCGAAGTAGCCGGGGTCCTTTCAAAAAGGAGCCCCATCTGAACGAGTCGCGTCAATTTCGAAGTGCCGTGGCCGCCCGCATGCTAATGAGGTGCTGAATATGTATTTCAGTGCTTCATTAGTAAACTTCGAAATGGCCATTTCGAAGTTTTTAGCTAGTGTAGACATGGCCATAGAGTGGAACGCTTACTACTTAGTTGAAATTTCATTAAAAGCAAGTACTGAGGACTTTGGCTGGACTGAAATAACAATATGCTCGTTACTATGCATTGGATCAGTTTTGTATTTCTTTGTATTTGAAACCGTAAGCAGGTCTAATTATATGTATTTGGATATAATCTTTGACTAAACGAAATTTTGTTTGTTTGTCCATTTATTAGGCATCAACTGAAAGGATTCTCTCTGCTGGAACAAAGAAATCAAAAAGAGGGCACATTAAAAATGAGAAGCAAAAATATAAAAGCAAGTTATAGTATATTGCAGGGACAGAATGAAAGAGACTGTCTCAACCCCAGAAGATTCCATTCCTAAATACTTAGAGGAAAGGGAAAAACAAAAGGGTAGCAGATGTAAAAACAAAGGGAGGGAGCCCATAAAACAGCCAAGGACAGGCCAACTGAAATAAACAGGGCTTGCAGCATGCCTTAAAGGCAGCCAGCAAGGGGCTTGGCTGGCCACCTCTGGGAAGGAGTTCCACAATCGAGGACAAGGAAGACTTGCCTCCGGCGTACTCCTGATTGAACCTACTGAGAAAAAGCAGACCAGTTCCAGCTGAGTGTAACTGCCAGGCAGAGACATGGAGTGTAAGGTTATAGCTCAAGAATTTGGGGGCTAGAATTTGAAAGGGTTTATATACAGAGACCTTGGATTGTACTTTGTAACATATCAACTTTCAGATGTCCTCCCTGCTCCAATCCTGCAACTGGCAGTCTCTGGATTATTTTCAAGGCATAACCAATTAGGATCACATTGCAGTAGTCTAGCCTAGATGAAACAAAGGCCCAGTGTCTATGGTGAGGTCCATGTTTAAAATGAATAGGGCAGACTATTCAAATAAAATGGATATTCGTTACCACCAGAATGGAAACATGCTCCTTCTGGGTGGCGAAGGCATATCAAGATACTAGTTGAGTTCCACTCTTGACCACTGGTAGACATGAACCTTGCAATGAGGCATTAATCGTTTACATCAACTGGGAAGCTAAAGACTCCCTTCTCACCTTCACTAGCAAGCAAGGGAGCAGTCCTACCCCCCATTATAGTGGGCATAAGCTAAATCAAACCCCCCCTGAAACTCAAGTCAAACTGTTTATTTGTCCTATCCTGATTTAATATGGCTACATCCATTAACGATCTTCTGGTCTGATCTCAATCTTGTTGGCAAAGAAGTATGAAAATATTACCACAAACAACTACTTTCTCTCTATCAGGCTGCAAACAATCCAGATTAACAAGGCTGCACGCCACATGAAAGAGTTCCAAACATTTTTTATGTACTTTTATTACAACAGGCGCTGTCCTCTGGGTTTTGTTCTATCAGAAGCCTGGACTTCAGAATGTGGTGGCAGTGTATTGTGGCTGCTATTTATGGAGTGGAATGGCTGATGAAACACTACACTCTCCCTAACTTTTCCTCTTTTGAGTACTTGGCTTTTGCTTCCTTGGATCCAATGCCTTTTAGTCATGGATTATGAACCTCTGAAGTTTATTATCTTGTTGAAATTTCCGAGTTTCTCTTTATTTTGATACAAACTCATTGCCTTGGACCAATCTGAACTTGCAGATTGGTTTTCCTTCTTCATAAATTACAAGATTTTGTTCCATTAGTAATGATAATATGAACCACAGCAGTTTGCCTTGATCCCTTAATTTTTGTCCCTGATTTTATTTTGTCATATGATGTTATTCTAAGATTTTAACAACCAACCTTTTCTGGGTCCTCATTTACTGCAACTGTCTACCATTTTTGGATTCCTACCACAGGAAGCTTGCTGGAGACAAAACAGTACTTCTTCTACATCTTTACCGCTTCACTGCTGCCTGACATTCCAGGTGTGTCAGGTACAAAGCTCCGAACTTGCCAAGAACACCCTTAGAAGCCGTTGAAATCAATGAAATGTTAACAGAGATACATACACAGCTGGTATGGAGGAAGACCAGCTACAAAGCCATCAGGCAATACTTTGCTAATCTGTTTGATATATTTTGTTACAGAAATACTGCAGGATACTCAAAATCACAGATTTAGAGTGAAATCTGCCTCACTGGGGAGAAAGGGAGTTTTGCCACTGACTTCAACAGAGCCAGCATTTTAGGCTTGACTACAGACAGGTTTATTTAAACTTTGTTGTCTGGAAGCCTAAGTTCAAAACTAATGACTGTTTTACTTGGGCTTCCAATTCAAAAACTAAATGTAAAACTTTTTAAAATTTCCTAACTCAAGTACTAGAGCTCAAAGGGCTATCTGCATCGTCCCCACATAAATGCTACATGTTGAACCTCTCTCATCCTGCACCCTCGGGACATGACTGTGCTGGATGAGAGAATTTGTAGGACCAAGGGAGGTCAATATTGTCTTGCACATTACCAACACTTCTATGCTTATTGGGCACTTAGAAGACATTAAGGGGTAAATTACAGAGAAACAAAAGCACAGCATACTGAGAGCCAGAACTGGTGGCTGGAAACAAACTTTATAGAACCACAGGAAACTTGGCCACAGCCACAACAAGTGGCTGTCTGGCTAGCTAAAATCATGCCAGATTATGGATGTTGCAGGACGAGATAGGTCCTGATTAGAGAGATTAAACCTTGTACTATGACATTTCTGTCTTTGACATGCAGCATTGACTAAGTCCTTCTATCCTAGGAATGATTTTAATTTCCATCTGATAAATGCTACAGCTATAGTTTTTGGGCACAGTGTCCTTTTATGTTACATTAAGTATTTTTATGGAATTTATGAGTGACAAATCAGAATGCCTAACAGTTTGTCTTATGTGTATTAAATTTATATTAAATACCTAGTTAGGATTCTAAAGAACGATAAACAAATGGACAAAGATCCAAAAAGGAAGATTTACTTTCCTCCATAAAGTTTCCCATGTGTTCCAATATACAAATTGCTGCTTTAAACAAACTCCAAACAAATATTTCTCAAGTCACCCCTCCCATAAAACCCACATGAGTTCAACAAATCCAAGCTGTATTAAGCAAAAGAATGAGGACTGAGTTGCAGAGCTGAAGATTCCTCATGGAAAATGCAGTTTCCAAACGCCTTCCTTTAAACTTCGAGCTTAATATTACTTTTCCTTATTAGCAACTGATCTAGTAGTCATATTGATGCTACACGATCAAGAATCGGAGGGAAGATACTGAAAAAATAAACTCTGTCTTAAAATGTACTCTATACCTTGGAATAGGTCAGTGGACTTTTGCTTTAAAATGGGACTCTAAAAAACTTTCAGAGTATTTTTACAGTTTCTTTTGTCTTTCTGCCATCACTCACTGGATGACTAAATGTTCTCAATGCTAAAAGGGTCAGACTGTTTTGGTCGGGATCTCAGTAGTAGGTAGTGAAAATTCTCCCTGCCACCCACTCATCATTTTGGACTCCAATCAGCTTGCCTTCTTCTACTGAATCGATTACCTAGGTATTTTTTTAATCAATTGGTATCGCTGCCATTTTTTTTTGTTGAAAATTAGATGTTTCATCTTATCAGAAGTTGCTTATTTATGGACTGATAATGATGTATTTATGACTTCTGGAATGTTCACTGGACTCCCAAATTTCCAAATAGGAATTTGCCTAAAACTTTGTTGACAATAGTTCTCACTTCCCTGCTACATTACGTATTCCAATTATAAAACTCCATTTTTAAGAAAACTGCATTGGCCTCCACTCAGGCATGATGCTGATGTTTTTCGGGGGCTTTTTATTTATTTATTTTTTTAAATTGCAGAGGTAGTTTGGAGGTTTTGGTTGGTTTATTTCAGACTTTGCATGACTTTTGTCTTAATTAACAACCTGATTTGTTCACCCCACTTACACCCTCCTCTGGCAGAGGATCAGTCATCAGTTACTCCAAACATGATTTGTTTCCTGGAAAATATACATCTTGGTGTGTCTCACTACTCTGTGGAATGTTTTGCCCTTGGAAGATGGAGGTCGTGGTCCCAATCATGATATCACTTTAACCATTTGCATAGCTGTATAACTCCATTGACTTCAGGGGTTTTACTTCTGATACACACTGGTGTGAGATCAAGTAAGTCCCACTAAGTATGCTTAATATGAAATGTTTTGCAGTTCTTCATGATAAAATGTGACATCAATTTGCTCTGTTGTTATCAATAAATAATTATAATTTGTCAAAATGAAAGCTAGACAACAACACTGTAGACATTTGGCTTTTCATCCCGCATTTCTATTTACAATGGCCAAACTGCCTGCTCTGCTTTTTATGTAAAACTGCAGATGTCTTCTTATTAATCAAGATTCTAATAAATTCCAGATGAACAAACAACTTCACCACTACAGCACGTACCACTCTTCTTAAACCAAGGATTTATTAAAGCAGCCTGTTCCAAGATCTCTTAACTTAAAAAAGATGGTTTATTGTTCATTGCTCCTACCGCAAGGGCCTAATAAATTCATTGAAACTATGTCTTTGTCCCTTTGCAGCCCAGTATTCAAAGAGGTTTCCAACCCTACAGTGTAACATTACCCAAACTCTTTCAAACGCTAAGTATCTGCTTCAAATTTAATCACGCACATACAGAAAGCATCCTGAAAAATCAATACGAATGCAATCTGTCAGTGAGGGCATTTCAGAAAAGATATCCCAGAATCCTTTGCAACACGGTAGAGCACAATTAATATTCACCAACATATTATTAAGTGCCATTTTAAAATATAAATATTACCTTTTAAAATGTATACCTTGGTAAACAGAAGAATATTAAGTTATTAGCTTTTTTACCGCAAACAAATCCCAATTTAAGGGAAATCACATATTCACAGGATAACATCCATAGCTATCACTGCATTCTGCTGATATTTCACTGGAAGCTTAGCATGTTAAAAAAATCAAAATCTGTTTAGTTACTGTTGTTTAGAAATTAACTTCTCTACTGCAATAATTATTCCTTTCATTTTAACTTATACTCCTTTATAAACAGAGAAAATAGGTTATCACTATGTAATGAAAAAGAAACTGAAATGGAAATAATGATAACCTACCAAAGAATAAATCATCTGAACGTATGGCTAATAGTGTTTTTTAATTTTTATAATATTGGCACCCTCCATGCAACTTCCACCTTACTCATTTGCTTACTAGTACTGGACTCCTAAGAGTGGCTCTATAAATAACTTTCATATATAGCAAAGACAAAAAAAAGTTACAGTATTAAACATATCAAACTTACTTTCAATTAAAAAACCAGAAAAGTTCATTCTCTAGCAGATTTGGGAAGATATGCAAATCAGAGCATTTAACTTCAATAGAGTCTGCAAATGCCTACTTTTCTAACACTTTCCTATTTTTCCATATGTTTCGCGAGCACACACCTACAAATTAACATTATATTTGATAATTTCTTATTCCAATTCATAAAAATCACACATCACTTGGACAGGATTTTTAGTAAGATTCAAAAAAGTATGTATATTTGTAATTCATTCTGCACCTCTAAGGTGTTTATGTCTATCTTCCTGCACACAACTGAACACAATTTAAGGCTGTAAAAGTCCAAGAATGGGTGAAATGCAGCATTTGGTGAAGAAAACCCCTGCTTCAGTTTAACACTATGTGTTAGAGGTATGTGTGTGTGTTTTTAAAAGTAAATTGGAAAAACTGGCAAAAAAGACCATGAGAACTACTAAAATTCTGTTTTACAGCTAGGAAATCACCTGAGGTATTTTCTTAGACAATTTATCTTCATGGTCAATAGATGCAATACATACGACAAATCTAGTGTTCCCTCTAGTTCTTCCTTACCAAAGTGCAGAATGAATTTTGTTATGTGCATCAAGAAGGAGGTGATATGTGAGCATCACCTACATATTGGTGCACATACCAAAATTAATGTGGTGAGAACAGAGCTCAGAGGTTTGGAGTGTAGGACGTCACTTAGGGTACAGCAGAGGGTAGAAATGCAGGAATGTCAGGGCTCTGAATGAGGGTACAGGCTCTGGGGTAGGGCCAGGGAGGAGGGGCTCAAGGAATCTGGGCAGAAGTTTAGGGTTTGGATTCTGGGGCGGAGGTGGGGAGGAGGATTTGGAGTGCAGGGGGATGTTCAGGGTCTATGGAAGGACGAGAGGACTCCCCCATATTTCTTCCTCCACAGCAGCACCTGGGCTGAGGTGGAGGGGGGTGCCCCCTCTCCACCATGGGAACTCCAAGGCTGGGACCTCAGGATAGATACTGCTTCCAGAAAAGTCCAGGGCTGGGTTGAAACTGAGGGAGGGGTGCCCCAGCCACAATAGCATTTACCTTAGTCACATCATCACCATTATCCAATTCATGTAAGAACCACAAAGCAGCTTTAGGTCTGCATTACGTTTAATGGAAAAACAAGCTGGATCAAATGCCTCTTGTTGGAAAAACAGTCTGAACATACTGGAGACAGTTGTTGGGGAAAGGGTATTCTTTAAGGTATTCTTTAGCTCCAAAGAGAAACATAAACTATTTTTTCCTCTATTTCTGTGAAAAAAGAAGGTATGTGGCCATATTAAAGGGGAAAAAAGTTCAATATGTTTAAGAAGAAGTCAGAGGGGAATTTTTAAGTTCACATCACACACTTTGAAAACAACAATTGTGTGATTTAGTATGCAATTTTGGCTACAAGGCCATCTTACGTTTAGTTATTAAAAGTATGACTTTTTAGCTCTGACCCAGCCAGGGAAATTACAATGTGCAGGAGTGCCACTGTTTTCTATTGCATAGGTTAGACAGATGAAAAACACTGTACTATTGCTGTTTGTTCTCCACTGTCTTCTATTTCTTACATTGCTCTGAGAGAACTGAGGAAATTTTGGCCATTTCATTTATCTCCAAAGCTCTAAAGATGTACTTGATACTGGATGTTGCCCAGTTTGGATCACTGACTTCCCCACATGAGGAGACTGTCTTGTGGTGAAGGTACTAGAGTTGAATTCCTTCCTGGTTCTGCCACAAACTTCCTGTGCATCCTGGGTGAGTCAAACAACTTCCCTGTGATCCCCACCCCCATCTATAAAAAGGGATGATAATATTTCCCTACCTCATACAAATGCTGGAAGAACAGGGTCATTAATGTATGTCAGACACCTGGATACCACAATTATGACAGGAATATAAAATACCTACATAGGAAATGGCATCCCTTAGATCCCTTTGGGGGTTCTCAACATTTTTCTTTCTGAGGGCCCCCATGCATGCTACAAAAACTCCCTATCTCATCTGTGCCAAAACTGTTTTTCTGTATATCCTTTAGAATAGAAGTTGTATTAAACTGATAGATGTACAGTTAAACACACACACACATATAATGTAAAAAAGCATAATATAGGTACAAAAAATGAATATCATGTTCAAATATTAATGTACCTGAGCGTCATCACATGGGTCTGAACCCCACACTCTATTGTGCAGGGACCCTTGTGGTGTGGAGCTCTGGGAAACTGCCCTACTTGCTAGCCCAAAGGCCAGCCTGCTCAAACCGAGTTTCAGCATATCAAACAGGAACATCAACAAGCATTGTGTCCATATAGCATGTAATGACATTGGTTTTACTGTTTGTATCCTCTCTGTTTTGGCATACACCCTGAAACGTGCTCACAGCTCCTCAGGTGGCCCTATGAGAAGTGTAGGCTTCAGCGCCATTATCCATCTCTTAATCTTTAAAGTCAAAACATATAATCTGGGTCTCTTAAGAATGTCAAACTTCAGACAACTCACGTTTCAGTCTTCATAATTCTTTGGCAGAAATCTACAAAAGGGACAGTGCAGCTATAACAAAAATTACTTGTTTGACGTCAGCCAGCAAATAACTGTGGAGCATGCCCTTCCTCTAAGAATGTGTGCTCCTGTGTTTTCGAAGGCCTTATGCACACTTTTGTTTTTATTTTTTTAAACAAATCCTAATGAATGTGCTCCTTCATATAAACCTTTAGAGCAGTGTTTCTTAAAATATGTTCCGTGGAACACTGATATTCTGTAAACAACTTTAGGTGTGCCACAAGCATCTGACACTTCTTTGATATCATACACTGATGGCATATATTTTATGTTATTAAAACCAAATACAATATTACTTCTTCATTGCTATGATACTTGATTAAATTACTACTTTTTTTTTCCTGACATGTTGCTGTATGGTTTTTGTTTTGTTTTTTTTTGCTTGGTTTTGGTTGGGTTGTTTGGTTTTGATCTAACAACAATTTTGTTTTTGAAGAAAAATTGTTTGGTGTTCTGAGGTCTCAAAAAGTATAAGAAACACTGATTTAGAGTAAAAGCTAGTGCCCATGTCAAGCGTGTATACATTGTCTTTTACCACATTATTCCAGGGAGAAGATTGCTGTGAGGGAGAGAAGCTGATGTTCTTCTGTCTTAAAACAGAAGACGGCAATTGTAAATATATTTTGCAAGAACAAACAAGAGTTTGCCAGTGCCAACTCTGCTGTACAGTTCTGCTGACTTTAATTATTACAGTGATCAGGATACAATTACAGAACCTTGAGCTGCCTCAACTTACCTCACCAGCCCTTACTCTTCCATTTCTCAGTACTTCACATGGGAAGATCAAGCACTTTAGTGAACTGCCTAGTGAACTGGATTCACCAACTATTCTGCAAGAATTTTTCTGCCTTAGTGAAATACTATTTTATATTTTTGAATATTCTTCAGTAAATCACAACAGACAGCAACAATACATTAGGGATGTGTCTATACTAGGATTTTTCTCACCATTTATCTCGAAACCAGAGGAACCGCACAGGCACAACAACAGTAGAATTTTTGAAATAGACATGGCACAGATATCTCTTATCCCATGTCGTCCAACCTGTACGATGTGGTGACAAAAATGACTTTGTTCTGTCTACTCGGGTGCTTCTACTGTTGCCAGCTTCTGTGCCACAAAAATGACGTTAAAGGGCAGACAAGGCCTAAAAAAATATTTTTTGCCTTTTCAGCAGTACAAGACACAAAGCAATGGCCCAAAAATCAGGAGACTAGCCCCTTCCACTTAGATACTGAAACTTCCTACATTTACTTTCAGCAAACGTTATAGTGTGCTGCTTTTTTCTTACATGAAAGTCTCAAGATTACCCATCTACCCACCAGAACTCGATCGAGACCAACAGCAAGGTCAGGACTGAAAGAGAGAATAGGTCTGTGGCTGCCTGCTATGTTGACAATGTGAACAGGCATTATTGGTATTTCCTTTGTCATTACTAGATTCAGCGGACGCTCAGAGGCTGGAGGTGCAGTCAATAGTAAGGAATTTCTGCCCTCAAAGCTACATGGGCCACCCTGCACACCAGAACTGGTCTTCACTTTTGCTGGGGAAGGCAAAGAAGCCAGCCTGCAAGTTGAAGCAGTCCCTGTGGAGACGTACTCTACAGCACCGATGATGGAGAATGGCTCCTCTACTTCTTCCGCGGGGTACCTGACTCAGAACGAGAGGAAGCATCATCTCCATGTCTAATCTTGAGTCCAAGAAGGCTCTCAGTACTAGATTAGGCCACATAGGTATTCCCATTGGTGCTGGTAGAGGCAAAGACCCTGTGCCATCTGAGTCCTCTTTTTACATAATTTACAAATCAAACTGTGCTCTTTAAAATGGGCCCTGGTAAACAACAAAGGCTGGTGTTCAAAGGCTAGTGAGGGATCACCCAGTACGAAGGCCTATCGACTGACTATTAACTAGCACTCATTAACTAACTATATACAGTAAACTGTCTAAGACTAAATGCAAATTTGTGAGATGACATGAACACAGAGTTCTGCATACGGCCATGGGCAGTTAGAAGGAACAGAGGCGGCTTCGCCTCATGCAGCTGTGGGGAAGCCACAGCTGCAAGGAGCAAGCACTGCCCCTTTGTGGGAGCTGCTAGGCAAAAGTCTCCAGCTCCAGTGTGTTGGGCATACGCTTGCCTAAGCGCTATACACATCTACATCTACTCAGACAAGAAATATAAACCCAGTGGGAAAATACCTCTTTTCTCCACAGAGAGATTTCACAGCTGGGATTTAGGCAGATACTTAATCAACGAACTTTTAAGGACTGTATTCCCACAGCAGCAACAAAAGGGTGGCATAGAGAAATGGCAAAATAAACACACTTCTGCTGGGGACTTTCAACATATTATTCAACGCCTGCTCATTCCCCCATCTTCCTCTGCTTCCTATGCTATCCTTAGCACAGATTCACCTTTGCATTTCAAAACTGAGTATCTGCGTGTAAAAAAATAAATCAATAAAATAATAATAATAGTGGAGTAACATGTTTCAACACTAGAAAGGCAAAATAAATATTATAAATACTCATTTGTCAACTCAAATATTCCAGAAAAGTCAGCAGATGCACATTGTGTACAATTAAGGTACATTAGTAAGTATTTTTCATTTTAATGCAGCAGTAGCTATAAGAACCCCTGGTTTAACCACTCTTGCCTCCTACCTAGCCCCTACCCCACCATCTTGAATGGTGAAGTAAATAATATATGATACAACACGTGGCAGTACATACTGGACAGGTTTCTCCTTCCCTTATTCAACCTTAATAGTTACACACAATTGTCACTAGATTTTTTCCTCGTTTTTCATTTCTGTGATTGCAGACCTTTGTCTTACAGCTATGTCTTGTTCCTCCCTCTAATTCCCATCTCTCCAACCTCAATTTTTAGAGCACCCCTAAAGAAACATAACGGAATCATGACACACACGTTAGAAAAGTGGCTGAAAAAAACTGAACTAGCACAATGAAAACCCCACATAAAAGTTATGCAAATTTGTTATGAATCAAACCTGCAGTGCAAATTTATTACATTGCTGAAAGACTATAAAACAGCAATTTGTCTTGTATACATTTTTAATGTATTCTGAACCATGTGTATTAGATTGTCTATTTCTGTTAGCCAGATCATTCAAACTTTTAAGTGCAAAGTAAATATAAAGTGTTACATTTTTAATAATATGCAGTCATACCACATGCTTTTCTTGCTTTCTACCTCCAGCATGGTCCAGGAACACATAATTGCTGCTTTTTCCCTAGTTATCTAATCGTTATACTGAACGTGAACCTGTTTGCCATTACTTTACATTTTACAATTATTGTAAAAGCTACTCTCAGTGTTCTAGAAACAACTGTAAATCTTAGCAGTTAATGGATTACAGCTCTTTAAATTTCATGTTTTGTATGTGCATACAGAAAGGGAAAAGTAAAAGGTATTTTTATAGTTTTGGTTACTTGTGTACAAAATTACAACCATGTACAGCACAAACATCAATGTGTTTATTATATACCTACTGCTTAAATTCTACTTCTGTTCCTGTTTCTAGATTTGCTGATTTCAAAATGTGCGATCTTACTTCTATTTAAATTATTCTCCCCTCTTACTCCTTAAACTAAGAAACTAGTATGTCCTGTTTCTTAGTCCTCACCATGCATTTCCTTGCACAAATGAGTCAGTTACCAAGGAATTATGGCCTGTACTTCCCTCCCAGGAAAAAAAGCAAGGACTGACAAGTCACTTGTGCTCTGATAAAAGCCAAAATGGCCAAATCTCTGGAAGCAATCCTCTTTTTTCCTCATAAAATGTTCTTTTTTCAAACCCTTGCTGAAATTTTGTAATTTATTCAATAAGCTTCTCAAAATACATGAAATAGCTGCACCCACCATTGATGGTCATGCTACATATAGTCTCCAGTGACACAAGAAAAGGTAGGAACAAAGTCCTGGGAGCCAAATTCAGGCAGCTGGGAACACTTCAAATCCAAAAACCTCATTGATAGCATTTTTAGAAATGCTTCCAGTTCCATGCATGGGACCAGTGAGACAAGCTCAGTTGCAGGGTCTCTCAGTGCGTAGGTGAGACTGTGGTGTTTGGAAGAAGTGTTTAGAAACTGTTAGGGAATATCAAGCTCCATATAAGCCAAAGGAGAACCAGACAGCTAGCTGATGAATTAAAAAGGTTGTGGAGGAGTTTTTCAGGTCCAAGAAAAAACTGGAGAGGTGCCGAGGACCACACTGTTCAGACAGACATATCCTAGATGGGAGAGTTTATTAAGAGGATACTCTGTATTGGTGTGGTCAAACCTACTGACCCTGCAAACAACATATGACAATGTTCAAAAGTTTGAGAGCCAGGAGTACCTGGTGGGGCTTCATCTCCATTCCAGCTGAAGACTTCCCCCTTCCTTTTTTCTTTTTCTTTTTCTTTCTTTCTTTTTTTTTTTTTTTGCAGGTCAGGACCCCATACCCACACCAACCTACTGCAGCCCTGAGGGGAGGACTCTGCATGCTGTACTTTAACTGTAAAATAGTTGCATGCAACTCACAAGCCACTGTTTGGTCACCCCTGCATTATATATCCTATTACAGAGAACAGAAGTTGATGAAAGTACAGGCAGGAGCTGAAGAGAAACAGTCAATCAAAAAAAGAATGACATTCACTTATATTACATGAAGGCAGAAAACTAAGTATTAACAAATTCTATAAATTGTTGAAGACAAATGCTAGAAATCTAAACACAAAGATGGATGAACCTGAACACTTGGCATTCAGTTAGGTTATTGATTTCATAGACATCACAAATAATAGGCATTGGGACATGGTAACATCAGAGTACATATTACACAGGAATGACAGAACAGGTTGTGCTGGCTAAGGAGTGACAATGCATGTGAGAGAAAACAATGGATTAAATATAGTAAAAATCTTGAATTAAACTGTACTACAGAATACTGAATAGTAAAAGGATAGAAGTAGGAATTTACTATAAACATCAAACTAGGGTGGTGATCACGACTGTGAAATGCTCAAGGAAATTATAAATGTTACAGAAACAGAACCTCCAGTGCCAACGGGGCATTTCAACTATCTCTACACTGATTGGGTGTACGTCACCTCAGGCTGAGATGCCTCCAGATGACGAGAGGCAGTTTTTGAGATGGAACATATGATCTGGTCCAAGAGGTGAATATAGCTGCATTGTTTGTTAACTGAGACCATAATTTAATTAAATTTAACATCCCTGAAAGGGGTAAAATACCAAATAAACTCATCATCATTAAACTTTAAAAAGGAGAACAAAATGAAGCTAGTTAAACACACATTAAAAAAAAAACAACTGTCACAAGGGTGAAGTGCCTACAAGATGCATGGAAACTATGTAGGAACACCATAATACAGACTCAATCAAGCTAAATACCTACCAAAATTAAGTAAAAGCAGTAAAATAACCAACCCCCACCCCCAATGCCAAACAGAGAAAAAGAGTGGCTCAAGTAAAATACATCCTTTAAAGATTTAAGCCAAATCCTATGGAGGAAAACAGAAAAAGAGAATACGCTTTGGTGAGTCAAGCCTGAAAGTACAATCAGGCAGGCCAAAAAAAGAATTTGAAGAGGACCTAACAAAAGCCACTAAAGCTAACAATAAAAGAGAAGTTAAAATATATCAGAATGAGGAAGTCTTTCAAACAATCTAGCAGGGCTACCGAGTGATCAGGGTGCTCAAGAGGCACTCAATGACAACAAGAACATTACAGAGGTACTAAATGAATTATTTGCCTCAGTCTTCGGCTGAAAGCACTTGAGGGAGATTCCTGAGCCAATTTATGTGAACAGTCTCAGATTATGGTGTCAATACAGGAGATTTCTGAACAAATTCATAAATTTAACAGTAATTACCATGAACAGATGGCATTCAACCAGGAGTTCTGAAAGAATATAAATATGAAATTGCAGAACTACTATCCTACCACTTAAGTCAGCTTCTGTACCAGCTGATCGGAGGATAGCTAATACAACACCAAATTTTCAAAAAGCTTCAAAGACACGGGCTGGTAACACAACTTCAGTACAAGGCAGACTAGCTGAAACTATAGTAAAGAACAGAATTATCAAATACATATAGGACCACAATTTCATGGGGAAAGAGTCAACACAGCTTTTGTAAAGGGGAATCAAGCCTCATGAAGAATTTTTTGAGGGTCTCATTAAGTATGCAGAAAAGAATAATCTAGTTGATATAGTGTACCTGGTCTTTCACAAAGGCTTAGAAAAGGTTTCTCATCAAAGACTCTCAATCAAAGTAAGCAGTTATGGGATAAGAAAGAAAGTCCTCTCATGAATCAGAAACTGTTTATAAAATAGGGAAAAAAGGATGAGAATTAATGGTAATTTTTCAGAATGGAGAGAGAGAAGTTACTCACTTGTGTAGTAACGATGGTTCTTCGAGATGTGTCCCCGTGGGTGCTCCCACATTAGGTGATGGGCTCGCCCCGGCGCCACAGATTGGAAATTTCCAGCTGTGTCTCGTCGGGTCGCTCATGCGCCGATGCGCGTCGGTCCTTGACGCGCTTTCGGTCACGTGCGCGATCCGGTCCACGCCAGTTCCTCGATCAACCACCCCGGATGCTCCTGAAAGACACAAAGCAGAACTCCGAAGTGGGGAGGAACGGGTGGGTAGTGGAGCACTCACGGGGACACATCTCGAAGAACCATCGTTACTACACAAGTGAGTAACTTCTCCTTCTGCTTCGCATGGTCCCCATGGGTGCTCCACATTAGGTGACTAGCCAGCAGTGGCCCCAAAAATGGAGGTGGGTACCAGATTTTATGTGCAGCTCGCCCTTGAAAGAACTGCTGCCGAGAGACGCGTATCCTCATCCAACACCTGGTGCATTGCATAGTGTTTGGTGAAGGTGTCATAGGATGACCATGTCGCCGCTCTGCTGATGTCTTTTACCATGAAGAAGCCTGTCAATGTCGCCATCGCTCTAGTGGAGTGAGCCCTGGGCAGAGCTAGTAGAGGGGTCTTACGGAGCTTGTAGCACAGTTTTATGCAGGATACAATGTTGTTTGAAATTCTTTGTGAGGGTAGGCTTTCCCCTTTTGATCTGGGTGCAATAGACACCAGGAGTCTGTTTTTCGGAAGGGCTTAGTTCTGTCTATGTAAAAAGCCAACGCCCTTCTCACATAGAGTAAATGCAGCCACGCTTCCTTACTAGAGGTATGCAGTTTCGGATAAAATGAAGGTAAAACTATTGGTTCGTTAACGTGGAACTCTGAGGCAATCTTGGGGATGAAGTCCGGGTGTAATCGTAAAATCACTGCCTCCTTTGAAAAGATCGTATAGGGTGGCATTGCCATTATTGCTACTAGTTCACTCACGCTGCGGGCTGATGTAATTGCGAGAAGAAAAGTTGTTTTTATGGTAAGTACCTGGAGGGGTATTGTGGCCAATGGTTCAAAGGGGGGTCTAGACAGCGTGTCTAGGACCAAGTCCAAGCTCCATGAAGGTGATAACGGTTTCCGTGGGGGGTATAAGTTTGCCAACCCCTTTAGAAACCGTGTGGTAATGGGATGTGCGAATACGGTTGGCCCCTTCTCTATATGTCGGAATGCTGATATAGCCGCAAGGTGGACCTTTAATGACGATAAAGAGAGTCCACCCTGTTTCAGCTCCAGTAAGTACTCTAGGACTGTGGGAATGGAAATGTCCAGAGGAGCCAATTACTTGGACGAACACCAGGATATAAAACATTTCCATTTATGAATGTAAGTCTTCCTGGTGGAAGCCCGCTGACTGCACTCCAGAACTTCTTTTACTCCTTCTGAGCATGTTCTCTCTAAGGTGCTGAGACATGAATTAGTCATGCCTGTAGGTGGAGCATTCGAGGATGGGGGTGCGCTATGGTCCCCTGACTCTGCGTGAGAAGGTCTGGCTCTATTGGGAGGGGGAGCGGCGGGCAGCATGACATGTGTAGGGCCAAGGAAAACATTGCTGTCGATCCCATGTTGGGGCTATAAGTATTATGCATGCCTTCTCCTTTTTGGCTTTCTCTAGGACCTTGTGAATGAGCTTTGTGGGAGGAAAAGCGTACAACAGCGGACCTTCCCATGAAAGCATGAAGGTGTCCCCCAAAGAACCTCGCCTAATGCCCCCTCTAGAACAATATGGCGGGCATTTATTGTTGGTGAAGGTGACAAACAAGTCCATCTGGGGAAACCCCCATCTGTGAAATACTTCGTGGAGCAGGTCTGAGCGGATTTGCCACTCGTGTGTGAGAGCAAAGCGTCTGCTAAATTGGTCTGCTTTCATGTTGTGGACACCTGGCAAATATGAAGCTTTGAGTGTTATGTTGTTTGCAATGCACCAATTCCACAATCGGACCGCCTCTGCACATAGTGCACAAGATCTGGCCCCGCCCTGACGATTGATATAGAACATTGTGGAGGTGTTGTCGGTATTGACTCCGACTACTTTGCCCCGCAGGTATTTTTGGAAGTGCCTGCATGCGTTGAACACTGCTCTGAGTTCCAATACATTCATGTGCATTGCCGTCTCTGCGGGGGACCATTGCCCCTGTGTCACTTTCTTGTGCATGTGCGCTCCCCATCCGACGTGGGACACGTCCATTGTGAGAAAAACTGCCATTTGCGGTTGGTGGAATGACACCCCTAGTAGTAAGTTCTTGGGGTCTGCCCACCATGCCAGAGACTTTCGCACCTCCATTGTGGGCGATACCATTTTGTGGATGGTGTGAATCATTGGCCTGTAAACGCTCACCAGCCAGTGCTGTAGGCCTCGCGTATGTAGCCTGGCATTCTGCACCACAAACGTGGTGGCTGCCATGTGCCCCAAGAGCTGTAGGCAGGTTAGGATTGGCACTGGGGGACTGTACGTTATCATCTGCACCAGGGTTTGATGGTATGAAAACGGTCATTGGGCAGATATACTCTTGACGTAGTAGAGTCTAGGCATGTCCCTATGAACTCCATGTTTTGTGTGGGCTCCATCGTCGATTTTTGGAAATTGATGACTAGGCCCAGTGATAGGAAGGTCTTTGTAGTGATGTCGATCATGCACAGGACATCTGCCCTTAAGACCCCTTTCACGAGGCAGTCGTCCAGATATGGAAAAATGAACATGCCCTGGCGGTGTAGGTAAGCTGATACTACTGCAAGCATCTTGGTAAAGACCCTGGGTGCTGATGAAAGACCGAAGGGGAGAACTTTGTTTTGGAAGTGCTCCATGACCACTTTGAAGGGAAGAAAGCACCTGTGTGCCGGGTGGATTGTTATATGGAAATACACATCTTGTAAGTCGAGGGCTGCGAACCAATCTCCATCGTCCAGTGCTGTGACTATGGAGGCAACTGTAGTCATCTTGAAGCGCTGTTTGTGCAAGTACCGACTGAGAGCCTGTAAGTCCAGCATTGGCCTCCAGCCTCCTGTTTTTTTCTCTGTCAGAAAGTATCAGGAGTAGAAGCCTTTCCCTTGGAATTCTTCTGGGACTCTCTCCACCGCCCCTATAAATGTGAGGTGGTTTACCTCTTGCTTCAACCTTGTCTCGTGAGAGGGGTCCCTGGGGAGGGACCAGGTAGGGGGTTTTGGTGGCAGCAGGAATCAGAAAGGGATGGTGTGTCCCTTGGCTATAATGTCCAGCACCCATTTGTCTGTCGTGATGCTTTGCCATTGAGGATAAAATGGTTTGAGTTGGTGGTGGAACATATGCTGTGATTGGTAGTGAGGGATGGTCTTGGTATTGCAGTCCTCGACATGACCATCAAACTTGCTGTCTTAGGGCTTGCCCCGATGGTGTACACCCTTTTTGGGGATGCTGCCTGGATGCCCTATGCTGTTGTTGTTGGTGGTAGCACCCTTGATCGTAACTCAGCTGATATTGTGAGCACTGGTGTTGGTGGGCACAATGCCTTTGTTAAGGGTAAAATTTCTTTCTCCTGTACGGGGGGCGGGGGGGCGGAAGGTGTACATCCCCAGTGTTCTACGTGTGGCCTTGAAATCCTTACTGGAATGTAGGACCGAATCAGTTGAGTCAGCAAACAGTTTTTCCTTATCAAATGGGAGATCTATGATTTTCGTTAGCAGGTCCTTGGAGATGCCAGATGTTTGGAGCCACGACTCTCTACACATCCTCACTGCTGTGGCTGTGGAGCATGCCGCTGTATCTGCTACATCTAGGGCAATCTGGATGCCTGTTCGTGAAGCTGTATAGCCCTCCTGGACTATTGCCTTCAAGACCAGTTCCTTATCATCCAGGAGGAAATCCATAAGAGACGTAAGTCTAGTATAGTTGTCAAAGTTATGATTTGACAGAAGGGCAGTGTAGTTAGCCATTCTCAACAATAACGTGGAGGAGGAGTAAACCTTCCTTCCAAATAAGTCCAGTTTCCTTGCATCTTTGCCGGACCCCACAGATTTGTATTGTGGTGCCTTAGATCTGTGCTGTGAAGATTCGACTACTGGGGAATTTGGTTGGGGGTGGTTAAACAAGATTTCCATACCCTTGGATGGTACAAAGTAGTTCTTATCTGCCCTTTTGTTTGTAGGTGGGATGAAGGTAGGTGTCTGCCATATATTCATGGCTGCTTCCATAATGGCTTCATCTAGTGGGATGACTATTTTAAATGATGGTGGGGGTCTTAGATTTTTGAGGAGTTTGTGATGTTTCTTCTGCACTTCCACAATTTGTATGTCCTGAGTGTGTGCCACCCTCTTGAAAAGCTCTTGGAATTGTTTGAGGTCATCGGGGGGAGAGATATCCCCAAGGACAACCGCCTCATCTGGGGAGGACAAAGAGGCATCACTGTGATAAACCTTCTCTGGTTCCTCGGCCCCCTCGTGTGCTCATTCCCTTGAGAGTTCCAGGGGGAGGTCCAACGACTCTGGACCCATCCCCGCTGGAGAGGCCTGTGTTCTTTTTGAAGCAGGAGGAGGGATGTAGGCATGCACTGAAGGGTGAGGCGGGGATCTGCCCCTCGATCTTGAGCCCCGGTGCCGATAATGTTCGCCGTGATATGAGCGGCCGTAACAGCAGGGGCAGGGTCCCAGTGATGGAGATCTAGACCAAGACCGATGTCTGTATGTATAGTGCTGAGAGGAGCGTGATCGCCTTGATGATGTTGAAATCGGCGTGGATGCTCTGCAGAAGTACTCATGCGGTTCCGTTGTGGAGATCGGTGAAGGATGTCTGATCCAGGGAGATGGTGGCTGAAGACAAGGAGATGGAGGTCTTAGGAAAGCTGTTGGTGTTGCTGCCCGTTGTGGCATACCCATCTCGGGAGGAGAGCTAGGAGACAGTGGCATTCCAAGCACGTCAGGGAATGGACTACGGTGCCAGGTCTTGGCGCTTGCTTTGCCCAGCCCGTGCGTTTGAAAGGTGGGCACCGTCAGCTCCGGTGCCGGGGACTTCGGCGCGGCTATCAGTGACATGCCCGGCACTGCTGCACGTGGTTCCGTGACAGTAGCTTCCTCCGGCACTGTTGGGTCCCGTGCCGGGGCCTCTGGTTCCAGCGCTGTCGGTGCCGCAAGACTCAGTGCCGTGGCCTCCGGTGCTTGCCATGTCAGCGCCTGCAGAGGTCTCAGTGCCGACTATTTATTGGTCAGGGCCCCAGACACTGCTCCGTGTTGTGCGGCCTTTCCACTGCTTTGAGCAGCCAGCGGTTCACGGCCTTGTGCCTCGCTCATCCTGTCCACAGGTACCACTGGCAAGGATCGAGCTGGGGAAAGCCTCTTTTTCTTATGTGTAGGGGAGGTTAAGAAGGTAGCCTTCCTTTTATGTGGCCCTGAGAGCTCTTCCTTCTGGGGCTTCTTCTATGGCTCAGGCTGGAGGGCCTTGGTGAACAGGATCATCTTTAATCTCATTTCCCTGTCCTTTCTTGCTCTGGCCATTAGTTTAGAGCAGTGAGGATATTTCTGGAGAACATGTGCCTCTCCCAGAAAGCGAATGCATTTACTATGGCTATCGGAGACAGGCATGACCTTGCAGCACGACTCACATTTCTTAAACCCTGGCGAAGACATCTCTTCCAGGGTGCTTAACTCCTTTCAATGTTAAGTAAGGCAGTCAACAACTATTAGCAGCTACAAAGCGGATAACGTTTACAGTCTCTAAGACAGCGAAGCGCCTGAGGCGGCTGCCTCCTTTTCTTATTCTTTGTTTCCTCCCCTTTCTTCTCTTTTTTTTTTTTAACTATGTACAAGAAAACAACTTTAACAATCTTAGAAAATGAGAGAAAAAACTAGTAACTATATTAAAACGAATTTATCTGTCTCAGGCGTTGGAGCCGGAGTGGATTTTGTCTGCAGCCATTGGCGGTTGAGAGGAACTGGCATGGACCGGACCGCGCACATGACCGAAAGCACACGAAGGACCAATGCGCATCGGTACATGCGCAACCCGACGAGACACAGCTGGAAATTTCCGATCTGGGGCACCGGGGCAAGCCCGTCACCTAATGTGGAGCATCCACAGGGACCACTTGAAGAAGGAAAGATATTGAGGTCTCCCAAAGAACTGTAACTGGGACCCATGTGTTCAAAATACTTTAAACAATCTACAAAAAGTAGAAAATACAGTGGTGACAGTGTTCACAGATGATACAAAATTACTCGAGATA
The DNA here is from genome assembly GCF_033958435.1 of Carettochelys insculpta. Lineage (NCBI taxonomy): Eukaryota > Metazoa > Chordata > Testudines > Carettochelyidae > Carettochelys > Carettochelys insculpta. The sequence goes on along the minus strand of NC_134138.1, from coordinate 87,575,833 downwards.
GTGAAATTCAAAGATGGCAGCAAAGAGTTGCAAAGGGATTTCACTAAATAGCATAACCAGAAAACTAAATTGCAGATGCTGAAAAGTGCAAAGTGACACACACTGGAAAACATAATTCCAACTATTCACAAAATGATGAGCTTAAATTAGTTGTTACCACTCATGGCTAGTGCTCTGAAAACATTTGCTCAATATGCAGTGGCAGTCAAAAAATTATTATTAGGAACCTTTAGGAAACAGACTTGTAAGAAGACAGGAGGCATCATATTGTCACTATGCAAATCCATTTTATGACCAGGGAACCTTCTATTTTTGTCCATACAAGTGCAGCATAAATTTTGTTATATGCACCAAAGCATATGGGGATGTGCACCACTAGTAGAAAAATTTACTGCAAGCTGTAGACACTGTGGGCATTCTGTTAATCAGCTGGGTGGCACCTGACTCTATCGGTTTACAAGGAACATTGGTTATGACCATACCCTGAGTACTGAATGCAATTTTGGTCAGTCCATCTCAAAAATGCATCAGAATTTGAAAAGATACAGAGAAGGGCAACAAAAATTATTAGGAATATGGTACAGCTTCCATATGTGGAGACATTAAAAAGATGGGGGCTATTCATATTAGAAAAGAAACAACTGTGGGGGGGGAATATGACAGAGGTCTATAAAGTTATGAAGGGTAAGGAGAAAGGAATAGGGAAGTGTAATTTACCCCTTCATCTAAACACAAGAACTAGAAGCACCTGGGCTGCATCTATACTAGCAAGCTCTTTAGAAAAAAATGAGCCTTTTCTGAAAGAAATTGCAGAGCATCCACACGAAAAATGTGCTCCTTCAATCTGAAATTGAAAGAATGCAGCACTTTTTCTGGCAGCCTGCTTCCTCTCCCAGATGAGGAAGAGTGCCTTTTTCCGAAAGCTTCTTTCAAAAAAAAAAAAATTTTTTTTTTTTTGGAATGACTAGTCTTCATGGTGCCAGATGTCACTCCCCAAGCTGTTCTTTCAAAAGAGTGGGGGCTGAGGGGACACTCTCCATCGAAAGAGTAGACTTATTTTTTATCCGCTTTCTCGTGTGTGGATGAGCTCTTTCAAACGAAGTGTTTTTGGAAGATATCTTCCAGAAGATCTTCTTTCAAAAGATTGCTGTACTGTAGACCCAGCCCCAAAGAAATGAATGGGCAGAAAGTTTTTTATAATAGAAAATAATTCTTCACACAGTACATAGTGGAACTCTTTGTTGGGGTTATGAAAGTCAAAAGCACAGCTTGGTTAAAAAATGAAATAGATTTCAGCCAAGATGGTCATTCAAGTGTTCAGAAGCTAATATATCAAAACTGGAGGGTTGCAAATGCTGAAGCTACTTTTAAAAAGGTCCTAGAGAAGATACTGGAATTACAGACTAGTGAGCCTTCCCTCCTGACAGGACAGCTGTTTGAAATAATCATTACAAACAAACCTATAAGTCAACATGACAAAATGTGACATAGCAGCATGACTTTTCATTTCATTAAATTCTTTGATCATGTCCACAAAAGAGTGGATAAAAGACAATAAATTGTCTTCGACAAAATCTTTCAAAAAAGATTATTATAGAAACTAAGTAGTCATAGGTTCAAAGTAAAGCATAGTTATAAACTGGAGAACAACTAAGACACAAAACAAAAAGAGTAGGAATCAATAATTTATCAATGAGCAAAAATATCATCGATGGAGTGTTCCAGACTGGTGTTCGACTACTGGCATTTATCAAATAGAAATAAACTGTTAAAATGTTTATCAGCTATTTAATACTGATCTGGAAAAAGTGGTGAACCCTAAAGGGGTATCATCAACAAATGAGACAAACTTACTTGGGTTTGAAAACAATGAGAGAAAACTCAGGAACTAATGTGAAATCTAACAAAGAGGAGTGAGTGGTCAACACAATGGTCAAGAAAACCCATTGTTGGTAAATGTAAGATAATGCATTTTGAAAGAGTAATTTGAATTAGTCTTCTAAATCAATAGATTTTATGCTTTCTTCTCAGAAACATCACTTATAAAATCTGCAGATGACACAAAGTTTGGGAGCGTGGTAAATAATAAAAGAGAACAAGTCATTGAAACAAAGCTATCTGGAGCATTTCGTAAATTGGGCATAACATGTTTTTCAATATAATCAAGTGCAAGGATATACATGCAGGAACAAAGAATGCATGCCATGCTTACAGGACAGGGGATTATATCTGGAAAAAGAGAAGTTACTCACCGTAGTAACGATGGTTCTTCGAGATGTGTCCCCATGGGTGCTCCACAATAGGTGTCGGGCTCGCCCCGGCGCCGCAGATCGGATCTTTCCAGCAGTTTCTGCCGGACCGCGCATGCGCCAGCGCACACCGCTCCCTTGCGTGCTCCCGGCCACGTGCGCGATCCGGTCCCCGCCAGTTCCTTGACCAACCGCCTCGGATGCTCCTGAAAAACACTAAACAGAGATCCGAAGCGGGGAGGTTGGGCGGGTGGTGAAGCACCCACGGGAACACATCTCGAAGAACCATCATTACTACGGTGAGTAACTTCTCTTTCTTCCTCGAGTGTCCCCGTGGGTGCTCCACGATAGGTGACTACCCAGCAGTAACCCAAGAAAGGAGGTGGGTAATAGGGTTATGTGGAGCTTGCCCCCGAAAGGACCGCTGTTGAGAGACGGGTATCCTCTTGGAATACCCTGTGTAGGGCATAATGCTTGGCGAAGGTGTCATAGGATGACCATGTCGCCGCTCTGCAGATGTCTTTTAGCACAATGCCCTTGAAAAAGGCTGTTGATGCCGCCACCGCCCTGGTGGAGTGAGCCCTAGGCGGGGCCAGTAAAGGAGTCTTTCTAAGTTCATAGCACATTTTTATACAGGATACGATGTGCTTCGAGATTCTCTGCGAAGGGAGACCTTCTCCTTTTGATTTGGGAGCGAGAGAGACTAGGAGTCTATCCGTTTTTCGGAAGGACTTAGTCCTGTCTATATAAAAAGCCAGCGCCCTCCTCACGTCCAGGAGGTGTAGGCGCACCTCTCTGTTGGAGTTATGAGGTTTTGGATAAAACGAGGGTAAGACTATAGGTTTGTTAATATGAAACTCTGAAGAAACTTTCGAAACAAAGGCTGGATGCAGCCGTAAGGTTACCGCCCCCTTCAAAAATACTGTGCAGGGTGGCGTTGCCATAACTGCCGCGAGCTCGCTCTCCTTGCGAGCTGACGTGATTGCAAGAAGGAAGGTCGTCTTTATCGTAAGGAGACGGAGGGAAACTGTGGCTAAGGGTTCAAACGGTGGTCCCGTGAGCGCGTTAAGCACCAGGTCCAAGCTCCACGAAGGTGGAAGCGGTTTCCGAGGGGGGTACAGGTTTACCAGCCCCTTCAGGAACCTGGTAACCATGGGATGGGCGAACACCGTGGGCCCTTCCTCTTCGTGTCGGAAAGCCGATATAGCGGCAAGGTGGACCTTCAATGAGGATAGGGAGAGTCCACCTCTCTTGAGGTCCAGTAAGTATTCTAATATTACAGGTATAGGCACAGCAAGGGGAGCTAACTGCTTGGTAGAACACCATGCAGTGAATCGAGTCCATTTCTGCTTGTAGGTCTTCCTGGTGGAAGTCCTTCTGCTACTTTCTAGGACTTGTTGCACTCCCTCTGCACATGTGCTCTCTAGGGAGCTGAGCCATGGATTAACCATGCTTGCAGTCGCAGGCCTCGGGGGTGTGGGTGCACTATAGACCCCTGGGCTTGCGTGAGCAGGTCCGGCGCCACCGGAAGAGGCATCGGTGGGCAGTCCGACATGCGCACGAGTAAGGGGAACCATTGCTGTTGATCCCAAGTTGGGACTACTAGGATCATGCGGGCTCTCTCTCTCCTGGCTTTCTGCAAGACCTTGTGGATAAGCACTGTGGGAGGAGATGCGTAGCGCAGGGGGCCCTTCCACGAGATCGCAAATGCGTCCCCCAGGGACCCCCCATCCCAGTCCTGCGCTGGAGCAGTATTGTGGGCACTTCTTGTTGCGATGAGTGGCAAACAGGTCTATCTGGGGAAACCCCCATGCATGAAAAATTGCCCGTAGCAGATCAGAACGGATCTGCCACTCGTGTGTGAGTGCGAAGTGCCTGCTCAACTGGTCTGCCTGCACGTTGTGAGCGCCTGGTAAATACGAGGCTTTCAAAGTTATATTGTTGGCGATGCACCAGTTCCGCAGGCGGACTGCTTCCGCACATAAGGCACGGGACCGAGCTCCTCCTTGTCGATTTATATAAAACATGGTAGAGGTATTGTCTGTATTGATCCCGACTACTTTGCCTTGTATGTGGTCTCGAAAGTGTTTGCAGGCGTTGAACACTGCTCTGAGCTCCAGTATATTTATGTGCAGCGACTGTTCCGTAGGGGACCACAGTCCCTGAGTCACCTTTTCGCCCATGTGTGCTCCCCACCCTATGTGGGAGGCGTCGGTGGTGAGAACGATAGATATTTGTGGTTGGTGAAAGGGTACCCCTGTTAGCATGTTCTTGGGGTTCACCCACCATTGCAGGGATCTGCGCACCTCTGTCGTGGGCGACACCACCCTGCGGACGGTGTGTGCTGCTGGTTTGTAGACGCTCGCCAGCCAGTGTTGCATGCTGCGCATATGCAATCTGGCGTTCTGTACTACGAACGTTGCTGCTGCCATATGGCCTAGCAGCTGTAAGCACATTAGAACCAGCACCGTGGGGCTGAAGGTGATGACTTGTACGAGGGAACCAATGGCGTGAAAGTGGGCATCTGGTAGATAAACCCTTGCTGTGATGGAGTTTATGCGTGCCCCTATGAACTCTATGTCCTGTGTGGGGTCGATCTTTGACTTCGCCAGGTTGATGACCAGGCCCAGCGAAGAGAACGTGCCTGCTGTAACGCGTATCATGCGTAGTACCTCTTCCTTCGAGGCCCCTTTCAGTAGGCAGTCGTCCAGATATGGGAATATAAACACCCCCTGTCTGTGCAGGTAGGCTGACACCACTGCCAGGGTCTTGGTAAATACTCTGGGGGCCGAGGAGAGGCCAAAGGGCAGAACCTTGTATTGGAAATGTTCTTTGCCAACCATAAACCGGAGAAAACGTCTGTGAGCCGGGTGGATTGTTATATGGAAATACGCGTCTTGTAAGTCGAGGGCTGTGAACCAATCTCCATCGTCCAGTGCCGTAAGCATAGAGGCGACTGTGATCATCCGAAAGCGTTGTTTGCGCAAGTACCGATTGAGGCCTCGAAGATCTAGGATGGGCCTCCAGCCTCCTGTTTTTTTGTCTGTAAGGAAGTATCTTGAATAGAACCCTTTCCCTTGGAGTCGCTCTGGCACTCTTTCCACTGCCCCTATAAGCATAAGATGGTCCACCTCCTGTTTGAGTCTCGCTTCGTGGGAGGTGTCCTTTAGATGGGGTCTGGGTGGAGGTCGTGGCGGTGGGAGCGACTGGAAAGGGATTGCGTAACCCGTGGCTATGATCTCCAGTACCCATTTGTCTGTGGTGATCTTTTGCCACTGGGCGTAGAATGGTCGGAGGCGATGATGGAACATTAGCTTTGGATGACATTGCGCGATGGTAGTGATAGTGCAGCCCTTGATCTGTCCATCAAACTTGTTGCCTTTGGCCCTGCCCCGAGGAGGCACGGCTCTGTTTGGAACGTCGCCTGGGAGTTCTGTACTGTTGGTGCTGTTGATGTCGCCCTTGCTCGTAGTCCCTTTGGTAGTGAGCACCGTAGCCCCTTTGGTAGTGAGCACGCTGGGGTTGATACGGGTATCGTCTTTGCTGAGGGTAACACTTTTTCTTCCTGTATGGAGGGGTATAAATCCCCAAGGTTCTGAGAGTAGCCCTTGAGTCCTTACTGGAATGAAGGACCGAATCAGTTGATTCAGCAGACAACTTCTGTGTCAAAGGGGAGATCAACGATCTTCGCCTGCAGATCCCTCGGGATACCCGATGTCTGAAGCCAGGATTCCCTGCGCATGACCACTGCCGTAGCCGTTGAGCGTGCCGCCGTATCTGCTACATCCAGGGCGATCTGAACTCCAGTCCTCGAGGCTGCATAGCCTTCCTGCACGATGGCCTTCAGCACCGGCTTCTTATCCTCTGGAAGCGAGTCCATGAGGGAAGTCAGCCTGGAGTAATTGTCAAAAGTTATGGTTCGCTAGATGTGCTGCATAATTTGCCATTCTCAACAGTAGGGTAGAGGAGGAGTAAACCTTTCTGCCGAATAACTCTAGCTTCTTGGCATCTTTGTCTGTTCCCCCTGTCTTGTACTGAGAAGTTTTTGACCTCTGTTGAGACGATTCCACCACCAGAGAATTTGGTTGTGGGTGACTGAACAGGAACTCCATGCCCTCCGCCGGGATGAAGTATTTCTTATCCGCTCTCTTGTTTATAGGCGGAGCAGACGCAGGGGTCTGCCATATCATGGTAGCGGACTCCATAATTGCTTCATCGAGCGGAATAGCTATTTTGGAAGAGGCCGGAGGTCTCAGGTTTTTGAGGAGCTTATGGTGCTTCTCCTGCACCTCTGCTGTTTGGATGCCTTGCGTAAAGGCCACCCTTTTAAACAGCTCTTGGAACTGTTTGAGATCGTCCGGGGGGTGGATGCCCCCTGGTGCCGTAGCCTCGTTGGGGGAGGAGAGAGAGGAACCACTAGGGTAAGCCTCTCTGGATCCCTCTGGGTCCTGTTGACGGTGATACATCTTCTCGCTGGAGGCTTGCGAGGGGAAATCTCGGGGTTCCAGAATCAACTCCCCCCGAGATATTTGTGTTTCTGTCCCCATCCGCGATTGCCCTCGGGGATAGCGAACCGTCTGAGGGGACCTGTCCCTGGGGGTATGCCTATGGTGTCTATGCCCCGCATGATAGAGGCGACCATGGCAACATGGGCACGGTTCCTAGGATGGAGACCTGGACCACTCTCGAGGCACATACCCCCAGCGTCTGGGGGAGCGAGATCGCCTGGGTGATTGAGACAATGGTGAGACTGATTTGTGACAGTACTCCAGGGAGTCAAATCCCAGAAAAGGCGAGGGTGGCCCGAGCCCTGGTGAGGCTGGCTGGAGGAACGGGGAGGGAGGCTCAGGGTAGACTGGGGGAGACCCCTGCCTCCTTGTTGGAGTTTGCAGCATAAGGGGAGGGCTTAGAGAGAGCAGCCCTGTCTGGAGAAGGGCTGCGGTGCCGGGTTTTCTCTGCTGCCTTTCCCCTCCCCTGTGGGGCTGACTTCGCCCCCTTTCCGTGCCGGGGATCTCGGCCCCGCTGTCGGCGCCGCGCTCAGCACGCTTCGCTGCGGTGCCGTGCGGGTGGTCTCCCCTGGCGCCTGCAGGCCGCGTGCCTGCAAGCTCTGCACCGTCGGCGCCCCGGGGGTCTGTGCCGCTAGCTGTGGTGCCGCCGGTTCCGGCGCTTGCCTGGCCACCGCTCTGCCCGCGGTGCGGGCCGGCTGTTTGATTATCGGAGGCTCAGCCTCTGCCATGTGCGCTTCCGCGCCGCCGCCACTCATCTGTGATTGTGGCTGGGGGCTATGTGCCGCACCCGTCCTGCTCGCTGTGGCTGCCGGCAGGGATCGGGTTGGCGAGATTTTCCTCCGTTTTTGCACTGATGGGGTGAGGGAAGCCGCCTTCCTTTTATGGGCCCCTGCGGGTCCCTCTTGTTGGGGCCGCTCTGGCACGTCTGGCTGGAGGGCTTTGTCAAAGACCAGCATTTTTAGCCGCATTTCTCTGTTCTTCCTTGCTCCAGCCGTGAGCTTTGTGCAGAAGGAGCATTTTTGGGTGACGTGAGATTCCCCCAGGCACCTAATACACTGACTGTGCCCATCGGAGGCCGGCATAGCTTCGCGGCATGACTCACACTTCTTGAATCCTGAAGACGACATTGCGGTGAGTCTTTGAGTTGTTAATAGGGTACTTAGCACCTTCTCTGTGCTTGTTCCCCTCTCGGACCCAGCCTGCCGCAGCAGGAGGCCTAATGGCCTTACGCCCCTGGGCCTCCGCTGCTCCTCTTGTTACTAAGGCTTTTATATACTTTTTTTTTTTTTGCAATAAGAAAAATAACAAGCTAACTTAAAGACTGAAAGACTGAAAAGAAACTCTAAAACACTTAAAACATTAAATACGCTGACTCTGGCCGCAGCCTGAGCGGATTCCGTCTGCAGCTGATGGCGGTTAAGAAGGAACTGGCAGGGACCGGATTGCGCACATGGCTGGGAGTGCGCAAGGGAGCGGCGCGCGCCGGCGCATGCGTGGTCCAGCAGAAACTACTGGAAAGATCCGATCTGCGGCGCCGGGGCGAGCCCGACACTTATCGTGGGGCACCCACGGGGACACTCGAGGAAGAAGCAGTGATTCTTAAAAATATTTACAGGTCGTGGTGAATAACTGCCTACACAAGCCAAAAGGGCTAACGTGAGGCTTGGAAAGCTATCCCTGGAACTGAAAATACAGGTGTGATACACTATCTTCCACATAATGCAATGTGTGTCACCAATGGACCACACAAGTCACAAACACCTTGGTTCAGCACCCAATATCCCTCTCACAATTCAATTGTCCCTCAACTCTGTCACACAAATTGCAATGAAACAGAGCTCTCCAAAAGAAAAGGTTTTCCCACTCAAGAGATAACTGTCCTTTTACTACATTTCGGGCTTCCTGCAGTTGTAGTACATTGGACAAGTTTGGCCTGTACAATTAGATTCACTGTCATATCCTGTAAGGACGCAGAGAAATGTTTTCAAGTGTAATCTATCAAATAAAAGATGCAGAAAATCTTATGTTTTAAAAAAACCCTAAATACTAAATTCAACTACACCAAAGTTCTTCTGTGATAAAAGTCAAAATCTATTTTATTAGTCTGATCAGCACAACTGTACCCACTGTTCTGGTGGCAGCAGCAAAAGAAGGGTGAATTGGATCTGGGGAGAGATGCTGGAGTTGGGAGACAGAAGCAGGGGAAGGTAACATGGGCAAATATGAAAAGAGTCAGGCTGGAAGAGCTAGGAAGTGGGAAGGTCCTGCACTAGAAAAGGGGACAAGGCGACAATCAGTAATGGAAGCCCCACTCGTTCCACCCTGCTGAGCATGCGTTAATTGGTGCTGTAGTAGAAAAGGGAGGGGGACAGCTCGGCCTAGGATGACCACTGAGGAGGGAAGACTCACCTTGCTGGCTTCAGCCAAGCAGCAGCCATGAGCCTGAACCAAGGGAGCAGGAGATGCTGTAGACAAGGCAGACACCCAGCCACCCACGGATGCCCAAGGGAGACAGGTACCTGAGACACCCTGTGACTCTGAAGAAACACAGGCTCAGCAACAGGAATCAAGGTAGAAAGCAACCTAGGGAGGGACCAGTCACTGTTCCCACAGTAGTTGTTGTGTTGTGGGCAGACTTCCCAGCCACTATGAGGCAAAACCCGTTGCCAGTACTAGGGTCCTAAGCTGAGACCTCGTGGAACAGGGAAGGCCTAGGTCCCCCTACCTGGCTGTGACATCCTTCATGACACTCCCACCACCCCCATCCTCGCCTCCTATTGACTCTGGTGACTTGGCCACACTTTGCCACGGACAAGGGGAACCCCGCTGATTCTGACCACTGGACTATGCAACCTCTGCAGCTTGTGATAGTCAGTTACTCATTGTGCTTGCCAATATAAACTTAAATATAAAAAAATGAAGGAAGAATTTTGGGTCCAAGCAGCAAGTCCTATGTTAGATTTTAAGACAGTGTAAATATATTCAAATGACAACCCATCTATCTGCCACATATTGTATCTTACTGTGTGTTGAAAATGTCTCTGAAGAATGACAGGAGAATTTTACAGGGAGTCTCAAGCTCTATACAGGCATATTTTAAGGAAAATTCTAGCTCTCCTGCTACCATAAATACAAATTCTGTGTAAAGAGCAAACAAAATCCATATTGGAACAATGTAACTCATGTTGCAAACTTAAATGCACAGAAGTTAGGAAATCCTTGTGTAACATTAATTTGGCCCCAGTCTTCATAGTGATATAGTCTTCAATTCCATGATCACATACTAATTTTTCTGCCTCATTCAGTACACAAGAGAAACAGTGCTCAATTAATGGCTTATTCAATACTTTATTTCATTCCCATTGGTCAGAGTGTAGCCCAAGACTTATTTATTGCAGAGTATACAAATCCTGCTCAGAATACAGACATATTAACTTTATTGTGGACTTTTCTCTGGCCACCAATATGGCAGTTGAGTACCTCACAATATTGTTTTCACAATAACTGCATGATGACAGGTAGTTATTATCCCCATTTCATACATAGGGAATCCAGAAACAGATTCAAGGCTAAACTGTCAAAAGGATCCATTAATTTACATGCCTAATCTGACACCTAGGACTGGATTTTTCAGAGTTCGTAGTATTTTCTAGTATTTTGTATTTTTCGTTCACCTCAGTTGCAACTGCCAATGCTCAGTATTTTGTAAATCAGATCCCAGATGTCTTCAGCTGAATAAATAACAATTAAGTCACAGTGAGCTCATTTGTGAAAATTCTGGTATCTGTGATTTGATCACCATCATGTAAAGTTCAGTAGTCCGAGGTGGCATGCTGTGTATGAGTCTAATATCAGGCTGCAAGGATATTTCCTGAGAGTCCAAAATAAGGTTGCAAAGACATTTCCTAACTTCTCAGTGGTTGACTTTACAATCTTCATATTCCTTTAACAGTTTTAAAATGCAATTTCCTCACTTAAAAAAAAACTGGAAAAAAATATGGAACTACACTGACCATCCATGTAGGTCACCAGAAGTATGAGATCTTTAGATCTATACCACCATCCTCCATCACTTGGCTAATGTGGTATCTGGTAGCAAGTGAATTGAAGGCTGTTTTCTTCTATGTGGGCCTGCCACTAGAGGGGGATGGAGATGGACAATTTGCCAGAGGGGTTGCAGCTATTTGCTAGACAGGAAAGGAATATTTAGACTCAGAAATAATGGCTTCTATTCCAGGTTCTGGAGGGAGGTGTGCTTTATTGGTAACAGACTCTTTCCTCCATCGCAGGACCAATATCCTCGTCACCTTGGGGGCAGGACAAGGCCATGATAGTGCCACAGCACAGTCAGTAGCATTGTACCCAGCCTCAGAATGATTCCTGCTGCTATTTAAATAAAGTTGTACAAAGGGCAAACTTTCAGATTATCTCACATCCATAATTTAAAACATTACAAGGGATACATTTAAAAAAAAAAAACACTTACAAAATATTAGTTACTTTTCTTTTCTCTGACCTGAGATGTATTTTGCTATCAAGGCAACCACAAAAGCACTATACTAAATTCTCCCCTCTTTAATGAGACAAACAGTACAGGCAGATTAAAACTTATGGCCAGACAGAGGGAGACAAGACAACCTCAGTAAATATTTAAGCTATTTGGTTGAGCAACCATTTTAGCAACCGCTCTAGGGCTATGTCTACGTTAAAGGGTTTTGTTGACAAAATCTGGGGAGCACCCACATTCCCAAGGCATTCTGTTGACAGTAAATCTATAGAACACAGTGCTTTTGTTGACAGTCTTATCCAGCTCCCCATGAGGCATAACGCTTCCCTCTGTCGAGGGAGATCTGACAGAAGGACAGTCTGGATGTTCCAGAGGGGGCCCCTCTCTCAACAGACAGAGCTTCCGGGACACCAGGCAGCCCTGTCTGCTGTGTTTCCGGTTGGCTGTTTTGTCGAGAGAGCAGGCCAGGCAGTCCAGCCGCTCACTGTATTCAGAGCGGCTCACTTTTGTGATCTGCTCAGCAGTTTGGCCACGATCTGTTGACATAAGTTTTGACAGAAGATAATGTCCAACAAAAACTTCTGTCAACAAATCGCTGTATTCTAGACATAGCCTTGGAGCACTAATGTACATATATCTGAACACACACGTACACACTTCCAAATGTAGCAACAACCTCTGTGAAAGGTCTGAAAGAGCACTTCCAAGCCTCACACAATATCCCGGTTATCAATTCCCCCCACTCCTTTATTTTTTTAAGGAAAAAAAAATTCTTTTAAAAGTGTTTTCTGATGCCAGTCAGTTTTTCCAGACACCTTCCTTCAAAGCACAAATTTTGGAACACACTTGCACTGGGCAGGGTCATCACAGAGATGGCTGGTGAAGATTGTCCATCCTGTGGAGTTGGGAAGTTGAGCCTCTAAGGGTGAGCCTTTTGCTGACGTGTCCCTTGACATGTGTGCAAACATGCAGTAATCCATGAAAACAGAAGGAACAGAATGAAAGGAAGGTGGTGAGCTGACAGAATTTGCTAAAGGCTGTCCAGAAAAAGGTGAGGATGTGCAAAGGCTGGGACTCACCTATAGGCTCCTCGTTTTGAGAGGATCAAATAGAATTTAGTGTATCTGGGGAGGAAGGGACAATTTTTTTCTCCATATCACATACTCATGCAAAGCTTGTATAGTAAACCTTTTATTGCTCAGAAACACTGCTACACAACAATAGACTTATCTGTTATTACAAACCACAAGAAACTATAGCTCCCCACACTTGCCTCCCACTTGACCACTCCCCATCTTAGACACAGAGTCCAGGTCTACAGAGCCTGGGTCATCAGGTCCGCTGCCAGCAGAGCTATGCTAAGCAGGTTTCTGGAAACTGCAAATGGCTTCCCATTTGTATACTCACACAGCTAATCAGAATAGCCACAGGAGATTTCACACTTGGCAAAGGGGTTCTGCCAGAAGGAAAGAGGATGTGTAGACATGCCTCTGTCAGCTAAAGCCCCCCTGTCGCCAGTCCCTCAGGCCTGACGGTGGGGCAGGGGGTTAGTCAGCAGAGGCACGTCTACATGGCCTCTTTCCTGCCAGCAGATCCCTCTGCTGAGAGCGAAATCTCACATGACTGTGCTAATTAGCCATGTGAGTATGCAAATAGAAAGCCATTTTCAATTTCCAGAAACCTGCTTAGCATAGCTCTGCCAGCAGCAGAGCTGACGACCCAGGCTCTGTAGATGTGGCCATAGTCTTCTTCCACTCTACTGATGGAAAAGTGCTAATTCAAAGCATAACCAAAACGCATTTGTATAACGTCTAAATCTAGTATCTCATGGAATCCTGAGAGATGGATGAAATTAATCCCACTTGTCAAGGCCCTGATATTAGCTCTTCACTCCTGGGATGAGTTTAAAATCCCAGAAAAGCCCATCATTTATTTCCTTTCTATATAACAGCAACAAACACTCACATAATTTTTCAACAATGTAAAAATATCACTTTTAAAGACATTCACACACATTGGAGAGAAAAAGAAGGAAAGAGAGGAATTAGATGTTTTGAGAAGCGAGCACTTAAGGGTCCCTTCTACCTTTATAATTCCCATAAATGTTATGTTTATGCATTGAGCAAAGAGGTGAGATATAGTGGGTGCAAATACGTCTCAGTTACTTCCTACGTTTTATACCCACAGTATATAGAAATAAAGGCTAGACAAAAGTTTATTAATAGAGTAATATTGTTTCCTTTTAATGTGTGCATAAGTCAAGAAGTAGGTGTTATTATCCTGTTTTTTTCTGCTTGCTCCAATTTAACTCACTATCAAAAGCAAAACAGCTGCTCCTTTTGCATCTTTGTAGAAACAAAACTAAAACGTATTATAGTTAAGCAAAATCTCCTTCAAAAGTCCCTTATGCTTCATTAGTTTTTGGAAAACATTCCACTGAGTCTACAACTACACTACTAAATAAAGTCAAATTTAATAAAATCAACTTTGTAATGCTTGATTTTATAAAGTTGAGTGTCCACAAATGTTCAGAAAATCAACTTAGTGTGCCTCTTTTGCCTTACCTATGTTCAACTGTGTGAGCAATTTATTGTGGGTACAGCAGACCCCCATTTATGCAGGGGTTGTGTTCTTGTAACCCTCCTTATGTCAATTTCCCGCACAACTCTGAGGAGCAAGGAAACTGATGAGGGCACTGATCCTGATCAGTTTCCTGGCTCCAGCAAGTGGAAGGGAGCTGGGGACCAGGCGGCAGACAGTGCTGGTCAGTTTCCCAGCTCCCTGCCACTCTAGGAGCCAGGCACAGGTTCTCCCTGGCTTCCTCCAGCTGGGGAAAGCTGGGTAGGCAGACACGTGGCAGCAAGTTAAGTGCAACTCTAACTCGTGCATTTCTGGGGTTTACGCTACCTACCCCACAGTGCCTGTTCCCTGTTGCATTCTGGGTTTTTGTGCCAGTGGCTTATGGGAAAAAATGTGCTGCAAGTGCTTGTGGATGCTGTTGTCATCATCCCAGACTACAAAGCACCCACCCCTACTGGAAAACAAACGGCTAACCCAAGTGACTTCATGCCATTTTAAAGTCCGTTTTCCCAAAGCTTGTCCATGCCTCAGGCCACTGCATGTCACTAGCAGGGATCTCAACAGCTTATAGCCATTGCACAGTATGTTATGGCCACTTCCCAAAGTGCCATGCAGTATTTATGTAGGCAAAGGCAGTGGGAGGTTGAGATGGATGAGGAGGATGATGATGATTTGTATAATGACACTTAAGAACTGGAGACCAGGAATGCAGAGCTGCTGGCTGCCCTGAATGCTTTGCTTGCAGTGGAGCGCTGTTTCTGAAAATATGAAACCAGCACACAGTGGTGGTACCTCATTGTTCTGGAGGTCTGGGACGACAAACAGAGGTCGAGGGTGACAAAGAACTCTGGGCTGGCTAGATCAGCTTCAGCAGACGCCTGCTGATAACTGTCGGCATCCTCCTCTTCAACGAACTCCACCTCCTGCTCCTGTCCTTGGCTCCCACCGGAGTGCTGAGTACAGCCTCCTGAAGAGTCCCAGCTAAAACTGGGGAGTGCGTTTGGGTCCCTCCCAAGAATGGCATACAGCTGCTCATAGTACTGAGACATCTTGGGAGATGATCCAGATCACCCGTTGGCTTCTTGGACTTTATGACAGTTCTGCCACATTTCCTTTATTTTCAGCCAGCATTGCTGAGCATCCCAGGAGTAACCTTTTGCAATCATGCCTGTAGTGAGTCAGTATGGCCTCCTGCAGACCCGGAGGCAGGGGAGGCTATGCAGAGGCCCTGGTGGGCAGGGCCGGAGTCAGGAGACCAGAGGCCCGCCCCTCAGAGGGTGGGGCCAAGGGATAGAAGAGCCAAAGGCAGGACTCAGGACCCATTCGGGCCTGGGCCTCCGGGCAGGGAGGACGTGCCTGCACGAGCTCCTCGGAACCAAAGGGAGAGGGCCTGCGGCCGCCCGGCCAAGCCAGAGGAGCAGGCCCCCAGAGGCTCCAAGCAGTCCCGGGTCCATATGCCCCAAGGAGACTACCCGGACTTCCCAGACCTACCAGGACCTTCCCGCCGGCGGAGACCCCCCACCTTGGAAGAGGCCCCGGGAGCGGGCTGCCCCAGAGTCCCGGCGGATCCTTACAGCACTCAGACCCAGGACCGCCCTGCGTCTCCTGTATTGCCGCCGCCTGACTACCCTAACGACATTGTTATGGACGATTGGCCAGAGCCCCCAAAGGTGGATGACCCAGAGGAGACCGACCTAGGAGGACCCCTCGACCAGATGGACTGGGACCTGCCGCCAGCAGAGGGTGAGGTAGGAAGTGGCCCGGGGAACGATGCTCACGAACCAATGGCAGTGTGTTGCGGTCTGGATCCCCACTGCCGGGGTGGCGTGTGAGCGACCCCCAGGGCCCCGGGCCAGGTCGCAGTGGAGTGGGAGGGCCTGCGACCCCCTACCCCACTCCTTGACAGGGCCAGCCTGTGCTGGGCCTGCGTTTAAACCCCTTGTGTTGCTGCCCCACCCCAAACTGAGGGCTGGCCCTGTGGTTACACCTTGTGTTGCTGCCCCGCCCCAAACTGAGGGCTGGCCCTGTGGTTACACCTTGTGTTGCTGCCCCGCCCCAAACTGAGGGCTGGGCCCAGAACTGTGCTAGTACTTGGGGACTGCTGCCCTACCCTGAACTGAGGGCCGGGCCTAGAACGGTACTATTACCTATGAACTGCTGCCCTGCCCTGGACTGAGGGCTGGGCCCAGAACTATACTACTCTTGTGAACTGCGGCCCCGCCCTAGGTTGAGGGCTGGGGCCTGTATGGTGTTGTAGCGGTGAGCCGCTGACCACCCGAACTGAGTACGGGCTGGTGCTCTAACCCCTTTTTGCTGCCGCCCGCCCTAGGCCAAGGGGCTGGGCGTCTCGGGACGTGTTACAATGCCCCACAAAATCCTTTCATAAATGTCTGCATTTCGCTTGCTGACTCACAGTCTGCTCAGCACTGAATCCACTCCCAAAACAGAAATGAGATCCAGGATCTCATCATGGCTCCATGCTGGAACTCCCTTGCAACCTGAGAACTCAGATCAGAAGAACCCTGAGTACTCATGATGGCTAGATGCTACGGCTAGATGCAATGAATGGCTTCTGAGGTGCGCTATTCATGCTGGTTGGAACTACAAGGAATTCAAATTCCTGGGGTTCCTGTTATCTAATTCAAATTCACAGGCTTCCAGTTACCTACTACATGCACACCTGGAGAGCAGTGGAGATGAAAGCAGTCAGAATGGACACCTGTGGGGCATTGTGGGATACCTGTGGGACACCTCTGGTAGCAAACAAAATTGACTTAAAGAAATGCTATTTCCACACTAGCATTAATTTGACCTCTTAAATTAGAACTTCGTGTTATGCCACATTGGATAACCAGCACAAGAATGTCAACCTTAGCGCTCCTTAAAATCAACCTAATGGTATTCACAGTGACAACAGTCATATTGTAAAACTGAGCTGCAATAAAATCAACTTTGTGCTGTAATGTAGACATAACCTTAGAAACAATTCTGTTACCTCATCTTTGTGGTGTCTTGGTTATATATACACACATAACAACAGCCGTACTAGATAAGACCGAAAGTCCATCTAGCCCAGTACTCTGTTTTCTGATAGTGGCAAATGCCAGAACCCCAGAGGAAATTAATAGAACAAGTAATCATGAAGTGATCCATCCTCTATCACCCATTCCAAGCCACGATTAAACAGGGCAAGGGATACCATTCCTGCCGATCCTGTCCCATAACTATTAATAAACTTTCCTTCACAAATTTATCTAGCTCCATTTGAACTCTGTCAAAGTCCTGGCTTTCATGATATTCTCTTGCAGGTCATTCCAGATGTCGACTGTTCATTGTGTGGAGGAATACTAGCTTTTGTTTGTGTTAAACCTGCTGCCTATTTGGTGGCTCTTAGTTCTTGCATTATGGGAAGGAATAAGTAACTTTGCCTTGTTTACTTTCTCCACACCTCAAATTCTAATGAACTTTTTTTGAGATGATGTGACCACATCTGCACACAGTATTCAAGATGTGGGTGTACCATCAATTTTTAGAAACAGACAATACAATATTTTTTGCCATATTATGTACCCCTTTATTAATGTTTCCCAGCATTCTGTTTGCTTTTTTGACTGCTCCTGCACACTGGGTGGATGTTTTCAGAGAGCTACTCACACTGACTCCAAGATCTCTCCTTAACTGGTAACAGCTAATTTACACCCACCATTTTATATGCACATTAGGGATTATGTTTTGCCATATGAGTTACTTGCATTTATCAACGCTGAATTTCATCTACCAGTTTGTTGTCCACTCACCCAGTTTTAAGAGTCTTTTGAAGCTCTTCACAGTCTTCTGTGGACTTAACTATCTTGAGCACTTTTGCATCATCTGCAAATTTTGCCATCTCGCTGATTACCCCTTTCTGTGGGTCATTTATGAATATGCTGAATAGGCCTAGTCCCAATACAGACCCCTGGGTCACATCACTAGCTATCAGTCTCCATTCTGAACAGTGAATGTGCATTCCTACTCTTTTTTTCCTATCTTTCCTATACCTTTTATCCCATAACAGCTTTCTTTGTTCAAGAGTGTTAAGTGAGGGATCTTGCCTTCTGGAAATCTAGGTTAAAAAAACTGAATTTGGACCAATGATATCAATGAAATAGTCCCACTGATTTCAACGGGGCAAAGAATACTTACATGACTACAAAGGACCATCATCTGTCTCTGACATCTGTGCAATCTTATGAAATTCAGCACTTATTGCTGTTATTGCTTAATATTTCAATTAATTTCACCACTTCAAGTTGTCATTCCGTCTGTGACATCACAGTTGTCTTCAGCAGCAAACTATGCTGTCACAAACAGACCTGATGAATTCCAAGTTAAGAATAAGCAGCAGGAGCTGAAGCACTAACGCATTTCACAGAAAATATATGAATTATTTAATTTTTATAATGTTTTATGTAGCGAGATACACTTCCATCAAAATTAATGGGATAGTAATTTTCTCTACCTTCTAAAAATCATTATAACACTGGGCAGAACCATCAAAACTACTTTTGGGGATGACACTAGCTCCCTTTCCATTTATTCTACAAATTGTACAAAAAGGAAAATATACTTCCTTGCCTCTACAGTTTAGAAAATGACAGTGTTTAAATCAGTAAGTAATGTACCACTAAAAATACAATGGTGCCATGACAAAAATAAAACAGCATAAGCAACGCAAATTAGTGCTAAAATGGATACAAGAGACACCATTAACACAGGAAGAAAGTAATTCACATATCTTCTGTAAATGGGCATTTTGCAAGGCACTTCAAAAGTTTCAGACCTTCATCAAAAATCCATAATCTTGCACTTATTATTTCTAAATCATTACAAAGTGCCAGGATGAGCGTTAAAGAAAAAAAATTAAGTTATTAAATTGAAAAGATTCACAGAAACTTCAACATCCACTGTTACTTTTTCAGTCATGGACCTATTCCTCGATCAATTTGCAAGGATTTCTGTGGCTAAGCCCCATTAAATTCTAACACGGATAACTATATCTATATACTATAACTAGAGTGCATGAATAGGAGAAGAAACCCCTCCATTTATTTTACTGATCCACAAAAACCAGTCACAGTTGCATTGAAATTGAACAGTGTCTTGCAATTTCATTCCTTAATTGAGAGCCCAGCACATGGAAGTAACCCAGGGACCTTGCTTAGGCTGTTTATCTTCCCGTACTTTCAAGTCACTTACTGACCAAAAAAGAAATTACAGTATGATTTAGAGTGAAATCAGTTTGCGCTCTCATCCACTGCCCTCCTTTCCTCAACCCTCCCTATTTTATTAACATGGTTGTAATTTTACCATTAAGTTTTGAAATAATCTGTTCAGCCCCACAAACAGCTGTCCTACAGTGATGTAAGAGAAAAGATTTGTAAAAATATTTATGTAGGGTTTAACTGTATCCTTCCTGCTAGTCCTTCAAAAACTTTTCCTAACATAAATTTCCCCTTTAACAACACACACACAGTTCTCTATACCAAGTTTTAATAAAGAGGCTCCACATGCTACAGTGTAACTGCTTTGGTAAAGGTACACAGGAACATCTGGCAGGCTGAGGGACAGGTAAAGCCAGAGGGAGCAAGAGTATCTCTGGTCACATTTTCACTTTTCCCATCACTCTGACTTTTATATTCACTGCTGCTCTTCTATGTGGGTTCTGTGGGCAAACCTACACCATATCTTTCCAAACTTTTCAGTAACATGGTACACACAGTTCAATGAGACAAACAGCTCTACAGCACACCCACTTTTTTCAGCTGAATCAATTGCTCATCAAGGTCACATCTACTTACACTTACTATGGTAACAGTGTTACCAGAGAGGTTTGCAACATACTGGTGCATACAACAAGCTAAACAAGGATCAGATGCTTCAGTGTTTCAAATTCACCACAGAATACATCGTTTTAGCGAACACAGACACATTTTCAAAATTTTCTCAATGCCATGCTAGAGATGTTGAGTAAATGAGTAACCTCTGAAAGCAGCTCCCCTCCCCAACAGCCCATTGGCGTCAGGACACTGCATTTAAACCAGGTCCCCAGCTCTAACAGGCTCCAGCCTGCCCTCCCTCCCTCTCCCTTGCCACAGCAGTGGGGGCTGGCTCCCTGCCAGCTCGTTCAAGCCAGGAAGCAGCATTTCAGCTGCCTGCAAAGAGCCAACATAGTGGGAAAATGGACCAATCCCACACCAGCTGGGACTCAGGCTGCCTTGCTGCTTGAGCCACAGCTGGCACTAGGCCGTCAAATCCCCCCACTCTGGCTGCCATCCCTTCCCCTGCCACACACATGCACAGTAGCTCTGTAAAGAGCCACAGAAAGGGCAAATTGAGGAAATTTCACAGCACACTTGGACAGTTCTCACGGCTCACCAGCTGCTGCGACACACTGGCTGAAAACAACAAATACCTGAGTAAGAGGCGCTATTACACACCTACAGATGAAGGGACAATGGCCCAATCAAAACAAGAGTCCAGATGTCCCAAATTCCTATTGAGATGGAAACAGTATTCCACTTTCAATTGACTTCAGCAAGGTAACGTGAGTGCTGCACAAATACAGGAGGCCAAGACGAGCATTAACCCATGCCATATCACAAACAATTATATACCTGGAACAGACATAAAATGAGGATTTTTACTGGCTTGTTTCTCCATGGAAATAACTGATTTAGGGAGAGAAGATGATCATACAGATTGAAACTCTTGTCCAGCACCCGTCGGACCTAACCAGTGCCAGACAAGAGAATTTGGTTGACGATGGAAGGTCAGTATTTTTCCGTACATTACTAACACTTCCACTGCTTACTGGGCTCTTAGAAGACATTTAGGGGCAAATTACAGCTAAAAAACAGCATAGAAGATTGGGAGCCAGGACTGATGCCTGTATACAAACTTTACAGGACTACAGGAAATTTGGCCACGCCCATGATAAGTGATCATCCAGTTAACTAAAATCACGCCACATTACAGAGTGTTCCAGATGAGAGAGTTCTGAATTAGAGAGGTTCAACCTGTACTAATTGCTACTATTATTTCATTAATTCACCAGCACTAAGAACTTTCATACAAATGTACTATACTAATCTATGTTTTAATACACAACACTCTAATATGCAATAGTATTTTCACAATGTTTTGGACAATCATTTTAAAATACTTGTTGATTTTGTTAAATATAGAAACCCTTATGAGTATATTTGACAATGCTGAATTTCAGTTCTTTGGAATTTGTTTAGAAACAATTCAATTAGCCTTCATTGGACTTGCAGTTAGTAAAACATATAAGAGTGGCAGTAAAAATTTTAACCTTTATGATTTATTAGTGACATCAGGGCACATAAGAAAGTGATACTGCAACCCTATATTATTAATAAAATCTTTCAAAACAAAAGCAAGAATGACACGTTTGTGATGTCATATTCCAAGCAGAATAGTTTTGATGGACATGAATAAGTGTCCTGGAATATACAAGGAAGTAGTTTGAAACAGAAATGTTCTCTATTTGGATTATGAAAAATAATAAACATTATATAATGTAATTCAAGAAAATTCTATCTTGGGGCTCTGATGATAAGCCACTTGAGCTACACTTTTGTGGTTTATAATGTCACCAGAATTCTCCATGGAATTATATATAGAATAAATGATAGGCAATGGTGCATTACAAGGCTATAATACATACAGTAAGTACCTAATATAGCCTTATAAATTACAGGCTTTTACAGCCTTGTATTTTACAATATAATGTCACACTTTGTAATGATACAAGACACCAACACAAGACATGATATCACACTAAAACTCAAACAGAAGCCATCATAATGGTGAAGTAAAATCACTTCAAAAAGTACACAGATTTACCATTTTAAAAAGAGAAATGTGCAGATCAAAACACAGGCAAAGGAAGACATTAAGTGTCAGATAACAGACAATATTTTAACTCAACTATAGATATCCAATGTTCATATTTGGCTGTGTGGTTAGTCTAGAGCTTTGCACTGGCACATGGGAGAGCCACTGCGGGATTTCTGCACTCAAGGGATGGGGCAAAGGGTGCCTCACATCACTGAACAGCGACTCCTCTAGCTGATTAAGAAGCAGCACTGATGGGCTCATTGGGGATTCCCATCCACATCTCTGTATCCCGGAGCATAATGTAGCACTGTTGGGTCTAGGGGATGATGGTATAAAGTGAGGAGGAAAATTGGATCCATGGAGCCCTAAACAGGAACCCTTGCAGCACTAGAAGAAAAAAATAAATCTGTTCAGAACTGTAAATTAGATGATTTTTTGTTGGGTGTGTGCAAGTAATCACTAAAAAGCACGCCCAAAATATATTTTTATCATTGGCTTGGGATGACACATGCACACCTCCAGAATGCACCTCTCCTCCCTAATATTATTGCTGGAGATTCTGAATTAAAATATCAGTAGTTCATTGTCATCTCTTTTATATACGTGTGCTTTACTTTCCCACTAGTAATAACTGGAGTTATGCATAGTCACTGAAGTCTGTGAGGTCACTCACATGATTTAAAGACAAGCATGTGCCTAAGTACCCTCCTGAAGGAAGGCTATATTGTATAGGCCAAAAGCAGAGCCACTTCTTTAACCAACTCACTGCTGTTCTTCAGACTAAACGGAAATTTTATAACCGCTTCTGGTTTCACTTTGGGGGAAAAACAAAACAAAACAGAAACACTTCTGATGTTGTCCATCTCTCATATTTGGTTAGCATTAATATTTTAGTAGAATAACTTCCAACATCCATCTAGAGACAGGACATAAAACTACAGAATTGTAGCATCACTGGAACATGCTATCAATCACAGGTGAAATCCAGAACACATTATTCAGGCAAACACCCACTAATTTCAATGAGAGCTTGTCTGACTAGCTGTGTAAAATGTTAATGATTTGTTCCAATATGCCAGTGTCCTTTTTTCTCCAGAATTAACAAGAGTGTAATAGTCCAGAAAATGTTCCACTGGTGAATTACAAGGAGCTTAGCACTGTTGTGCATTTACTATATCCTTTCATTACAAGTCTGAAACACTTATTAATTATTCTATATACTGATACTTTCTCTGCTGAAAGTTGCTAATGATCTGGAATTCCTGATGAGAAAGACCAGAATCAGCTTAAAATATGTGTGAGGCAATTATTTTGACACAGATTAAGTTGGATGATATGTCTGCTTAACACTGGGCTGTTCACACAAACACCAGACAGACTAGAGAGAAAGGAAAGACTACTATTACATTCCAATGCCTGGATGTGTGCTGCACAAACAAGGCGTGTCATTTTTATTACAATTTTTTATCTAATTCAGGAACAACGAAGAGCGTACATATATTACAACTCTGTCAGCTGAGAAACTTTAGTAAGGGTCCTAAACCTATCACATAACTTATCAAGCTAAGTGCAGGCTGAATCTCTCTAGTCTGACACTCTTTTATCCGGCTACATCTATAATCCAGAATAATTTTCTTTAGTTGGACACCCACTTATTATGGGTGTGGCCAAACTTCCCATGGTCCCATAATGTTTACAGCCACTAGCCCTGGATCTCAGTGTTCTGTGCTGTTACTTAACTGTAATTTACCCCAAATGTCTTCTAAGAGCCCAGTAAGCAGTGGAAGTGTTGGTAATGCTATTACACAATATTGTCCTCCAATGGTCTGACAAATTCTCTTGTTTGGCACTGTTCAGGTCTCGATGGTGCCAGACTAGAGAGGTTCAGCCTTCTGAAAGAATCCTTATCAATGCACTCCCTGCAGTATATTGTAAGGTTATATCTGCACTAGACTTATTTTGAGACGACAGCTGTTATTTTCAGTAACTTTGCTTGTATCTACAAAGCACATGCACTATTTTGAAATAAATTCAAAATAATGGGTTCATTATTTTAAAATCAGTGATCCTCACTGAAGGAGGAATAACATCAATTTTGAAATACAGTAAACCCCCACACTTACACATAGGTTCCATACCTAAGCAACCACACGTAAGTCAAAACTTGCGTAGGTCGGGACAGGTCCTCTGTCCTGGCTGCGCCTGGCTCCCTGCTCTCATGAGCGGCAGGGATCCCAGAGCCAGGTGCAGCAGAGCTGGTCAGTTTCCCTTGAACTACCCATCACTCACTGGAGACAGGAAACTGACCAGTGCTGCCACCTAGTTCCTGGCTCCCTGCCACTCACTGGAGCCAGGAAACTGAGCAGTACAGGAGCAGTTTCCCAGCTCCTGAAAGGGGGTGGGGGGCAGACTGGGGGGCAAACCAGCAAGGCAGTGTGGCTGCTCCACGGCTTCCTCCAGCTGAGGGAGCCAGGGGACAGACCGGCAAGACAGCGCGAATGCTCCCCGGCTTCTGGCTTCTCCCAGCTGGGGGAGCCAAAGGGTTGACCCCGTGCGGTTGTGCGGCTGATCCTCAGCTTGCCCCAACTGGAGATGCTTGGGGGCAGACCAGCATGGCAGCACAGTTACCCCCTGGCTTCCCCCAGCTGGGGGAGCCAGGGGCTGGAACTAGCAAGTGGAGCGCTGTACCACTGGCCGACTCCACTTGCTGATTTTGCCGCATGTTAATCCAAGTATAGCACACATCAAAATAGCATAAATTGAGGTTTTACTGTAGATATTTTCGAAATAGGCACTATTAAGACACAGAATATGCTATTTCAAAATAAAACATAATGGTACCAATGGCATTGTTTTGAAATAGCACTATGTGTCCAGAAATGATATTCTGAAATAGCCGCGTGCTATTTTGAGATGCATTTTGTGTGTGGCTATGTTATTTTAAAATATCTTATGCTGAAATTCCTCTGTTGTGTAGCTGTAGCCTGAGTCTAGGACTAAGTATCTTATCAAGTTCATGGTTAGAATAAACTAAGGGTACGTCTACGCTACCCCAGAAGATCAACCTGCTCAGAGTTGATCTTATGGGGTTCAATTTCATGTCTAGTATGGACATGCAGAATCGACCTCTGAGGGGTCACAATCAACTCCTGTACTCCTCACAAATACTCTCCCGTGGACCCTCCCCAGTATGGACAGCCAAGTTAGTCAAGCACAGATACGTCAATTTTAGCTATGGAACTGCCACAAGTAAAATTGTGCATCTGTGGTAAACTTACTTTGCCTAATTTAGATGAAACCTATGTGGTTAAGGATAACCAAAAAAAGAAAAGAAAAGGAAGCCACTCTAATTAGTCATTATTTGAGGCTTACTAGGATACTAACAGCTATAAAATACTTTCCATATCATATGCAATGATTTTCCACTTTGCTGAAGCTGGATTTCTTTGGCTGGAAGACTGCAGAAAATAACACTGCATGCTTCTACAAAACAAATGCATCTCTACGTACGTAACCTCGCTCCACTAACTTTGTTAATTTTTTTTTTTCAGGTTTCTAAATGTTTATTTTGTTCAAGAATCTAGGGGTGCACTGCTTCAGGAAAAACTGCCGAATGTAATTTTCCTGACATTTCTAGAGTACAGTACAAATTGTAAATGCTGAACTGTACTTATCTCCGTTGAATATTTCTGACCAAGTCTTCCCCTGCTGAAAAACTGACAGGATCTGAAAAAGGGTAAGAAGTGATCGCACGTGCCTTCTGATAAGGCAGAGGAAAGGATAGAGTAGAGAAAAGAAATTGTGAGCTGGTCCACTAGCAGTGGTGCAGTGCATCACGCCACCGTGCCAGAGATCAAAGTTTAGGGCTAGTCTTAGGGGAGTATGATTTAAGAACAATGCATTTCAGTATCTGAGAGGAGGAATTCAATGCAGCAGCACTCCATCTGGCTGGCTAACTATGCATGGATGTAATATAGAAAGAGCTCGTATGTAGAGCTGAGGGTGGGGATAAGCGACAATTTGGCCTATGCCAAAAACAGGAATGTGATGATGCACCCTCAAAAACCTCACTGAGACACAAACAAAATTTTAAAAGTTAAATCGAGTTATATAAAAGGCAATATGCACAACAGGTAGACCATTTAATGGAATATTCCTGTTATTACTAACAAGAGCTGTTTCTTACAAAAGCCAGGCAAAATTTAAAAAAAAAGAATACACACACACACGCACAAAATATCCAATAAGTACAAAACCTTTTCTCTCAGGCAATGGGTAGCAAAGAGTACAGATGCATTTTCATGAAAGGCAACATAGGGAGAATTTTTTATTTATTTATTTATTTATTTATTTATTGTGTTTTTCTTCTTAAATAAGAGTGTCAGATGCAAATGTTGCACAGGACTTAAGTACTTAAAGCACAAAACACTTTCTTCAAATGCATTAAGCACACAGAGAAGCACTTTAACTCTAGCATGTTTGCTTTGTCAAACAGGCAGCTGGCAACACTTTTGTAACAACCAGGGCAAGCATTCCAAGGAAAGTGTTACCAAAACATGGCAAGAGGCTCAGCTTGACCCTCAGACTCAAATATCAAAAGCCAGTTTCACTCATTACTTTTCCCAAGGAAAGAAAATACCCAGCTGACCCTTTGACTGCAAAGAGGCAGAAATATTTTACATTTTTTTCTGAAGAGGGTTTGCATGCCACCTTCTGCACCTTTTTTGGGATGCTTTAAGAGGCATAGAACAAAGACGACTTCTAAGCTCTTTTCTACCCTTTCCTTCTACCCCAAACACAGACTCCTTTGTGGGTGATTAAAAGCCTCAATTGATCTTCAATTATTCTGCCATTGTAAATATATCAAGCCTTTGCAGAATAACAGCTGTATCAGCAGAAACATTAGTTAAAAACACACTCTTCCTATCAAAGTTTATGTACCTGTATTTAGCCTAATTTATTCTTTTCACCTCTTCTACTGAAATTATCTTCAGAACTGGGGAAAAATCAGGGGTGGGGGAATAAGGTGGGTGGAGAGCCGCCTTTCTGAGAGGAAGATGTATATCTTGTCAACAGAAAGAAAGACAGTGAAAAAGGAAAAAACACAGTTAATTTATCACTTATGAAGGGGAAAGAATACGGGGCAAAACACACTGAAGACTGAGTAAAGCTACTTTCAGAAAGAGGACATAAATATGAACACACATATTAATTGCATCTGAAACAGTAATTAGGTTTTAAAGTATGGGATCATTTACAAAATTGAAAACTAGATGGTTTGTATCTCTTTCCCCTCCTTTAACTAAGTTATAAAGCAATGTTTAGAGTTCTATGAATATAGCCACACCTAAAATGTAAGTCAGTACTCTTCCCCCAACCCCACAATTCATAAGCAGCAACAGCTGGAACTGTTTTACTCTAGACGGCTGAGTTCTGTGAGAATGTTCTCCTTGTCTTTGTCTGTAAAACTGAAAGAAGCTGGACTCAAAAGGTACTGTTCAGTCCATAGAGAATTCTGGGTAAACACGAGCCCAGGCCCCCAGCTCCCTCCTGATGGGGTCAGGTGACACAGTGTCAAAAGACAGCCAAAGAAAGATCTCGAAAAGCATGCATGAGAAGCATTTTTGTTTACTGGAGATGATAAAGAGCACACAGTTGGGTTTCATATTTTCCTACTATCTTGGAAGCGTACTAAGAACGTGACTGTTTAAACATTAAGTTTCCTACTGTAACTACAGAACACTTTCAAATATTTCTCCAAAACATTCCATAACACTTTAGCACTCGTGTGACTGTTCTGCTTTGTCAGAGACACAATCAGATTCTAGTATAGTTTGGTACCAACAGTACTATGCAGCACTCAGAGTAACTGAAAATATTTGAGCAGAGGTAAAGACCACAGAACGCAGGCAAGTACAATTAAAGGAAAACTATTAATAAAGTAAAATAAAAGCTGAAATATTTCTGAAGAGTAAGAAGCATTTTTTAAAAAAATGAGCTGCTTACAATAGCAAAATAAAGGCAAAACTGATGATGAACAGTAGGAACAAAAGCAACTTTTGCATATAAACAGGAATGTTGTTGCAGACAGGCAAAAAAAAAAAAGGGCCTGCGCAGAGAGCGAGTGAGCAAGAGAGAGAGAGAGGCATCAAGCAACTGGCTGTTTGAAAAGCCACATCTAAAATTTCATTAAAAAGAGCCCAGCTGCTTCTTTACCCTGACTTTGTCTTTAAGGACTTAGCTAAGCCAAAGGAGTGGCCAGAAAAAGAAGAAAAAAAAAACCCCACTTCAACCCATCTCTCTCAAATTCTTTTATTTCAGCAATGCATTAAGCAATCTCCCTGCAGAGTTATTCTCTTCTTCCTGGTGTGGATAAAGCTCCCCCTGGGGAGCTCTGTAATTTCCAGCTTCTCCGAATTCAGGTATTAGTAAAGACCGCTTGGGGACACGCAACAATATAACTCTACATTTTCAGGCATTCGGAGAGAACCCCCTAAGGGTCCCAAGTTCAAATTTCTGAAATGTAGGCATTGTAAAAGGAACCTCGGGGGACTCCAGCAATAGAAATCTGCTGAATTCAAAGCATTTCCTAAGCCCTGGCAGGAGCCTTTGCTCCCACTGGAGGCTTTTTATAAAACATGTGTTGCTGACATGTTGACAGATTGCTCAGTGAAGTGTTAGGTGCATACACAGGCTGGCCATTTAGGGGGACATCAGTTTACCCTTCATCTCTACCTGAAGCACCATGTTTTATACATTACCCGAGGACAGGCAGAAAACAGACACTTTCAAACAAAGTACAGTATCACTTGGCAAGGGAAAAAAAAAAAAAGCTCACAGAAAACTAAAGATATTACATACACAGAGAGGAGAGTTCTACAGAATCTTCCCAAATATCAAAAAGGTCAGAAAATAAATTAAGTGTACAATACAAGGCCTAGACTTGAAATTGCCTCCATGTATCAGGCCTGCCACCCTTTTTCTACACAGGCCACAGTTCTGAGGATATAATGAGCAAAGGAATTTTCTAATGACAGCTGACTGTTGGGAGGTAATCTGATCAAAGGCCGATATTAAATCCAACTTCTGCTCATATCAGGGTATTAGTGATGTACGACTTAATAACCCAGCAGCTCCAAAAGTGCTGCCGTGGCAACAGGATGGAAATTGGGATAATAATGTATTCATGGTGCTGGCGACCTGGGGCTGCAGTGCGTGCTCTCAGGGGAGGGCACTTCACCCTGAGCCAGACGTGTCTGGGCAAAATCACTTCACAAAGGACAGGAGTGGAATACTGAAGAGCTCTGGCACTGATGAGTGTGTCGATAAGGGAAAGAGTGGAATGAAGTGAAGGGAAGAAAGGAAAAACATTTTCAGCAGAAGAGCTTGAGTGGTGCTTCTCTGAAAAACTGATGGGGCTCAAGAAGCTCTCCCTGGCAAGTACAACCAAAATGGATAATTATCAAATGAACATAAAACTACATTCTCTGCAAAGTGCTGAAGGATGGATAGCACCAGCTTACATAAAGTGACAAGATTTTCACATCAGGCTACATCTATCTTCCAGCACTTCCTCTGTACATAAAAGGTCCACCGCCTGCTACCATCAATATCCAAAATTCCTTTAAAATTAAACAGCTTTTCCTTTCTTGCTCTTAAATCTCTCAAGAAAGAAAATCTGAGGAAAGGTCACACATCAACCACACCTTCCTGGGTCTTGTAGCCGCATTTCCTGCATAAATATAATTCTCTTTCACATTATTTTCCTTTCTTTCTTTCGGAAGCACTACAGCAATGCCTGAAAATCAAAACACACTATTTGCTTGGTTTTAAACCTGAAACTTGGCAACAGAAATACACATGCTTTAGCATAACCATATAAATCAGTTCCTTTGATTCTCTAAGTCAGGAAGCAAAGATGGATGCACATGTTGTTAGAACTCAAATTTTTTCTAAGCAAACCACAGCATAAAGAGGTCTTCTTTTATTCAACTAACTCAAACCCACTTTAAAATACCAGAATGATTGTGAGGTTTGCTATGACAAGCAGCTAGACAGCCAGTGCCCATTTGTCTAACATTCTTAACAGCTTTTCTTTAGCAGGGTACAGGGCCTTGCCCTTATGCAAATATACAGTAATTTGCATCACCCACAAAACCCAATTCTGCCAAACGGACTTGATAAAACTGTAGTCAAAAAAAGCACTGCACTGGGCAACTGGGTCAGCCCTACACCATTCCTCTCAGTGAAAACTAGCTCTGTGCAATTTCTTTGACATGTAAGAGAAGAAAACTTAGAATCCCAATTTCTCTCTCTATGCTGCACCTCGTGCCAACAACGCACACATTGTACTCTTAAGCGCTCTTCCTGCCTTTCCTAGTATTACAGATAATTTGCTAGTTTCTGAGTGTACTTATTACAGGACTGTCAGAGGAGTTTTTGTTTCAACAACACGTTAACTTTACTGCACTTATAAAAAACATTATGTGTCCCCAGTGATTCTGTGTGTTTAAGAGCAGCGAAATGTTATTGATCCCAGTGTGACAAATCAAGAGTTAGGTAATGTCTACAAAACTCAATTTTCTGCAAGACATAAAACCCTTTTATGAAACCCTTTCTTAAGAAATTCAGGAGAAATACACACAAAAATTAGAGCAGAAAGGTCAGCAAGTATTTTTTTTTAATTAATGTAATCTAATTCTGTTCTAATGACAGGCATATGGCCATGTAGGCCAATTTAAAACTAATATTTACTTTCACTACTGTTAAAAAGTATGCAGGAGCCCCAGCTTTCTTTTTTTAAATCACTCTGATAAAATTAATAATCTTAATGAGAAAGCCTGGAAAACTAAATAGTTTTCCCTTTGGCAAGCATTCAACATTCAGACTATGCTGTAAGTTTCAAGATCCATGCACAGGTTACACAATGTGAAATATTTTCCAAGCATTTAATTCTAGCTACTTATATATATCCTTACTGTACATTCACAAAACACATTTGTTTTCAGAAAAAAAATCAGTGATGAAAACCTCCTTTCCACATTTCCATAAAAGCTATAATTAATCCAAATTCTTTTTAGTACACAAGTTTCCCTTTTCTCCATGGCTACACAGAAAAGGTGAAAAGCTGGTACATGCATTACAAAGAAACAGAAACAATCCACTTATCATTTGTACGAGATCCACTCACATCTACAGAAATTTCATAGATATGCATAGATACTTGGATTTTTCCCCCCGCTGTTCAGGGACACTAAGCACTGATATTGAATTTAATTAACAAGCAAATGTGATGCCCTTCGATGTGAACAATAGTGAGCCAATCGCTTAGGTTCTTAAAAAAACAGATGTATTACATGCACTGTACTACTCCAGAATACTACAATATCCATTCCATTTTCTTTTTCTGCAAACTTGACTCTGCAAGGAGGGTCAGCCCTCCTTGCTTGCCCATCCCACACTTTTTTCCTTTTTGGTTTTAGCTTCCATCTGAAAATTTGTTTTTCAGATCTGTTGATAGTTCTCTATTTCTTTTTCTGTCTGCTGCATTCATCATTATTCAGCTGCATTATACCACTTTAAAAAAAAACCCACCCCACCTTGGGGTGGAGGGGGCTAGAAATCATTTGATTTTCATTGCCCTGGAGGGAATTAAATACCCCCAAGGAAAAATTCTGGTACATTCTCTGCACACATTTACATGCAGCCAGTGAAGTAAACATTTCCATAATTGCTCACTTCAGAACACGTTACCCAGTTCCTAGGTACAATAACTGTCAGGAGTCAATGAGGAATAAAGAATTTTCCTGAATCCTTGCATATAACCTGACTAGCATTAATAACTCCACAGTTGTACATAAGTTAAGAAATGGATTATTGCTAGGCATCAACTTTGTGCTTTAAGCACTTTGGACACAATGTGCTCTTTTACACTACCATTGACAAAATAAATAACTATTTAAAACAACTCAGAACTATTAATAACAAAGACTATTCTTTCCTCTGTTAAAAATAATGTAGCCAAAATTATAGCTTTATTTAACCTTGGAAATTATAGAACCAACATATGGCTTCCATTTACTTTCAATTTTACTCATACCATGAGCTTCTTCGGTGAAGTTGTCCTCTATTGCTAAATGACAAAGTGAATGATGAAATTCAGTTGCTATGCTAGAAAAACAAAAAACAAACACTGGTCCCTAATCCCTAAGGAAAAGTGGACCTTAATTATGAATCATCCTTACCAGCAAATCTTGGAAATCTTAAATAAAAGACTTTACTTATTTATAGAAAAATATGCCTAAACAATTATTTGAAAGGCCCTTCACTAGAAAGTGTCCTCCTTCTCCAAATCTTTAAAATCCAAGGCTAAGACAGTGTGACACAAATCCTCAGTGGTTATTTAAACAGAACTTCCTTAGTGCAAGGGACACCAATGAATAACACTAAACATCAAATCTGGTCAGTTTTATTGCATACTTGCAGGGCTCTTCATATTGCTGAGACTACAATGAAGATCCCTGTAAGCACATAATAAAACCAAACCCATTGGATGTTACAGTATTAGCAATTTTTCTACAAAATGAAAATGTATCCACTTTGTTACCACACAGTGCTTATTAAACTTCTCTCTTTGCATAGCTACTTAATCGATTTTGGTATTTCAGCTGGATTCCTCCTAACTAGAACGTGAAGAAGGCTAATCCAACTTTTCTTTAAATATAAAATTTTATTTTCTAAATTGCTTCTCTAGACAATCAGCTTGTGAAGCCAATAAAAGTGTAGCTTCATGTATTATAGAAGTATTTTATGGTGTTTTCAAGGAATTTTTCCACCAAGACACAAAATATCCTTTTAATAAGCCCTTTTTACTACAAGATGCTATTACTGGAATCTTCTTTACTGTTGTTTTCATATTTTCAACAGAAACATAATGCCAAAAAGACAGAAAGAGAAACAAAAGAAATGAACAAAACTAAAATGTTGTACAATCTGCTAAAACAATGAATAAAATTGCAACTTCCTGTCAATGCAAAATGAAAAGCATTTTTGCTTGCAACCTTCATACAAGCTATGGAAAAGCATCCAAATTCATGTACTGCATACTGTCTGCAGCTTACATGCATTTACAAAAGCCAAAGAAGGTGCTTTGGTCAGAAATAATGCAATGATGAAAATAACAGCCTAAAAACTATATATTGCTGTAGCTGTTACTCCTTTTCTGAGTGCCTGGAGAATATTTTAGAAAATCCTATTAAAACAGAGAGACAAGCCAACATAAGAACACATTGGCTATTATAAACACATTGGGAATACACAATCCTTTTCCCATTAAAGGTTCCATTAATTAGAACAAATATTCACAACTATAGGGACAGTCTCCTCTCCTGTACATGCAGAAGTCCTACCATGGTCAGTGGGACTCAAAAACAAATATCAGAGATTATGTATGGCCCCTTAAAGATTAAGAGGCTATTTGACTGTAACTAGTATGTAACTTATGTAACCTTCAATGATAATCAGAGCACAAAAATATAAATACAGCAGAAGTATTAGATGGAAACTGATTTTTCAAAGGAGCCTCAGGGAGATACATCACATGGAAATTCAATGG
Source organism: Carettochelys insculpta (assembly GCF_033958435.1). NCBI lineage: Eukaryota > Metazoa > Chordata > Testudines > Carettochelyidae > Carettochelys > Carettochelys insculpta. Next base: position 87,542,476 of record NC_134138.1, on the reverse strand, counting down.
GTTTGCATGCTTGGCTTAAGACTCCCAGTCTGAAATGATAAAATGAATGTTTATCTCATTCGTAACACTCATTATGGTCAATTTCATCTACAGGAATTCCATTTGGAGAAGACAGGCAAAGTATCCATGATCTTCCTTTGCACTGGACCACAATGCAAATACCATAAAACTCAATTTTTTCAGTTCTTAAAACCATCCATGGTTAGTATCAAAGTCAGTCTCTGATACACACTGTATTTTCCTGTTCATAAATCATGATGTTGATACCACGTAGCCCAAAAATGAAAGGCCTATTCTTTGTCTATATGATTCCGCTCACCAGCAACAGCTGTCACAATAGACTACACTTTACTGTTTATTTGTTGGCTGATGATCTTTTGCTGGCACTGGATGAGAACCCAGCATCCATACCAATTTTGTTGAAGAGTCAGCTGCCTTTGATACACCTGACGCAGTAACTGCTCATCTGTGGTCCCAGGATGGGTGCAAGAGCAGGGGATTGGTGGACTAAGGGACAGATTTTATTATTTTCTTTTTCAGAGGATCTGAGAGTACTCTTGGGCAACTGTTCATTTGGGATACCATGGGGTTATCCTTACTAACCAATGTGTATACTAGGACAGATAGCAAAGAAACATAGTTTATAGTATTACCACTATGTTGATCAGACAATTCCATGTCATTGAATTCCATCAGTGGTATTGAGTGACTTACACTGCGTTACACCAGAACTGGAGTTTGGAAAGCAAGCCATTCAAAACTCGAGCCAGACTAGAATTAGGGCTTGTCAACATGGGGACGTCCAGGAAAGATAATCTAAATTAACTAAACGTGAATTTGAAGTAACTTAGTTAAACAGTATTAAGCCCCTGTGCAGCTACTGTTACTCAGTATTTAAATGGCCTGAATTCATTTTAGCTTCCAAAGTGATTTAAATTATATCAAATAAAGTCCACTTTAATTCTGAAAGAGAGGGTTCAAAAAGTGGCATAATGCAGTTTATCTACTTCAAATTCACACCTTTAGTTAATTTAGATTAATCTTCCTGGATGTCTCCTTCTGGAGATAAATCTGGAAATTATGAAGGTGAGTTGTATTAAACCACCAAAGGTATGGAAAGGTGTTATTGGCTCTTTTCCATAGGGAAATATGCCTGACATTTGTTACACTTGTCCACAGCTTTATGATCCTATTGGATTCCCAATGGCTTCTGGCTTTCCAACAGGTATTACCTCTCTTCTTGCAACACTGTCACATGAGATACCCAAAGAAGCTTATTCTAACACTTCTACCTGCTTTAGTCATGTGGCAATCAGAAGTGGCCTAGTGAGGGATCCTCTGTTGTGGAACTTACCCTCCTCATTTTGTCATAGCTCAGACTGGGTGACTTTGCTATTACAAGTTCCATTTGTTGTTCTAAGATTTTTTTGGCTGGATGAGGGGAGCTGCTTTGCTTGGTGATTCAGAAGAATTTATGAGAGTTTTATTATTTTGCATGCTGGCCCCCCATTAGTGCTGACATTTTAATAAGGACTGTACTTCTCAGGCACAAGGATGCAGGTTTTACAAGCTGAAATAAACATTGGCAGCTAATATGGTCCCTGATCTCGTGTGAAGTTCTGTATCTATTAAGGCCTAGACAGGGGTTTCATCAAGTTAGGGTTGCCAACTTCAGCTGGCTGAATTACTGGTGGTTTCGTCGCAAATGCATGGTCTTTAATTAAAAAATTAATCTTTAATTCTTGAAGACTCCAAGAAAATGCTGGAAGCTTGACAACCCTACATCAAATCTGCCTCCCTTGTAGCATAGTCCTTAATATCACCAGTCAAGCAAGCTGTGGGTGTCATCCCCACACAGCAGAATTTGTTCATGCCATTTTCAGACTTTCACTACCTCATACAACAACATTTCATAGTTTCTGTATGGTGCTTAGTCTCCATTTCTATCAGAAAAATCATATTTTGGAGGTATTATCTTTGCTTATTTCTGCTTGTAGACAGACCGACACCAATCTGAGAAATGGAAGCAAGCAACAAGAAGATGTCAGCTAGAACCTTCTTCTTGTTTCTTGTCCCAGGCCTTTACTCTCTCAATAAATAAAGTGGCAATAAGGCACGCTAGGGAAACTGCTTTACAGCTTACTGAAAAAATGCTTCTGCCCCTTAAAATATAATGATATAGCCATTTTCCCAGTAACGACAGACTATTTCATGGATGGGCAAATACCAGTCCATGGGCCAGATCTCCTCAGCTAGGGTTAGTCCCTGGCAGGTCTCCAGGGACCTGCACCTCCACAGGCTCAGTTGATCGCTGTGCCCATTGTCCATGAATGGCAATCCATGGCCCACAGAAACTGGGATTGCACAATACCTGGGGAGGTGTAGATAAATATAGCAGCAGAGGCTCACAAGTGTCAGCTCCTGCTTTTTTACTGCACAACCCTAGATTAGTTTGTTGGTCCTGATTGTGTTTGCAGGCGGAAGCAGTGAAATTCCTTCCTTTGATTTCTTGCAGACGGCACTTCGTTTCTAAAGTGAAAAGTGCAGTCTGACGGTAGGTCTTCTCTTAAAGCATTGCCTTGCTTCAACTGCACCAATGAAGCTGCACCGCTTTAATAAGTACATGAAGACACTCCTAAGCTGAGGAGAGAGCTTCTCCTTTCGGCAAAGTTAAGCCACCTCCCCAGGAAATGGCAGCTGATATAGCACTATGGGGCAGGGGAGCAGGGTGATAACTATATTGATCAGGGGGTGGATTTTTGTAGTGTAGTGGCTTGAATGTGCACTATAAAATCCTGTCCCATGAGTACTGTAGATGTTCTCAAGGAAGAAATCTGAGAGCAGATCAGTAACTGTGAATCAAAGCACAGAATATTAATAAAGATGGCAGCAGTGCTAGCGTCTCACTAGACTACTGTGTTTAAAAAAAATCATAAGTCATGCTCTTTTAGTTCAAAAACAATAATAAATTAGCCCAATTTAGACAAGAAATTTGAAGCCCATGTTTTATATGAGCTCATGAAAAATCCCTTTAGTATTTTCAAGTTACCACCTCACCACCAGTTAATTCTCTACAGCAGGATCTGTTCTTATCACACTTATATTTGTAGTTTGGGATGGATCTCCCACTAACTCACCCTTGTCACATTTCTGCAGCATGACACTAAAAGTGAACTGTGCTACTCCATGGCTTTTTATTAGCTTACCATGATCCAAAGATCTGTCCTGAAGTGACTTCTTCCTTAATACCATGAAGAATTTTTGCCCTAACGGGTGCAAGACAGATCTCTTTCACATTAAATTTTAGTAAGTTTCAAATCTGTGTGGATGTTTCACACCATTGCTAAATTACCCAATTTAAACTAATGACAAGATCAAATTGACAAGGACAAATGGAATACAAAATTAAACAGGTGTGAAACTGAGAAGTGCTGGTAAGAAAATGAACTTTGGCCCTGATTCAGTAAGGTACTTTGGCAACTTTTAATGTGTGAATAGTTCTGTTGAATTTAACAGGACAACTCCTGTGTTCCAGCTTAGGCACATGCCGTGCTTGTTTGGAGATCTCCATTTCCTTGCTCTCCTCAACCTACATGTGAGATGACAAATTTGAGTGTCCACTTATTTCCACAATGACCGGTATTGATTCAAATAAAAGGATGAGTGTTGGCCAGTTTGAGACATTACACCAATGGCCACGTTACGCAGATGTCACTGCATCTTCTTTGCTTCTGGTAGATCAAATACATAGCCTATACAAACTCCTATATAAACTCAGATTTCCTCCCTTATAAGACAATTAAGCATTTCTTCATCATTTCCACCAGTCATTCTTATACCATGACTACAATAGATGTTTAGGGCTAGGTGCGGCATTGTACAAGGTGACAATTAATTTGTATAAATGCTATTGCCTTCAATAAGAGGGGCATGCAAACTACCACCAGGATAATCAGGACTCCAGGTATATAAACATCTCAAAAAGTCACACAAACACCCCAGTGATGTCAGTGGGGAGCTCCTGCATGGGTCGATGGTCATATACTACATGTTATCATGGTACAGTCAGTCTAATCTAAGCAAACTGTTTTCCAAAGGTACAAGCATCAATTAGACTTCCATGGAAGCTTTTCTTGCAGTTTATTCATTTTCAGAAAGACTGTACCAAACACAACAAAGACAGGAAACAGAAGGTAAGAGAAGTGAGATTACAATAGTGACATCATTATTCTGGAGTGTTTTGCAGTACCTGTGCTTATGATATTCATGTTTATACTGGCTCTCTTTGGGAACTAAGTCCTGAAACATTGAGTGCCACAACATTGCTTACTGCAATATTGCTTGCTCTTCAATGTATTTGATCATGTCACCTAATATTTCCCTAATATTTCCAACTGTTAATCTTCATTAAAAATATCTTAAGGTGTTTCTTTGTTAGATTTCATTTCTAAATTATATGGGGGTTTAATACCTCTGCATCTTTTCAGCTGAAGATATCACCTGTCATTTGAAATTTTTAGCAAATAATGCTTCTAATACTACTTGCACACACCACAACTCTCAGCTATTCCTTAGTTTCTTTTACAGAAGACATTTCATATGCGTGGAAAATTACTTAAATTGGAGATCCATTTGTTAGCTATAACTGTGTTATAATGCACTATTTGTTGAAATCGGTACACCAAAAGCTGGATATATTGTGTGCATACCTGCTTTCCTATAATTTCTGATATGCAGCAGCACAAACAACCAGATGTTACCCTCTAATCTAAAGCTTCATTTTTTGTTTTGCAGTTCCAGAGACTTCTATCTAAATCAAAAGATAAAATAAACTATCCCTATTTCCTTATAGTGGGACTACAGAAACAACATTAGCAACAATGTGTTTGTTGAAGACCCAGTATCTTAAAAGGCCCATTTCTCTTAAAAGGCTTCCACGTTTTTTTAAACTGGCAACTTTGACTGATTAACCTGTAGTTTCATTGCCTTAAATTAAAGTGAAGACCAGTGCTATAATTTTGGGAGACATGACTCCAGAAGTCTAATTCAGTCCCAGATTCTGTGACCTTGAAGGCATACCGTAAGACTCACCTGTTATCCAGCAGAAAACACACTGAAGATGGCTTGTCCTGTGGACATAATGAGATGGAAACCATTTTGGCACTGGGATAACTCTGTGGAAATCTGTTTTTCAGATCTATTTGATTTTGAAAGATAAGAGTCTGCAACATTTTTCACCTTTATAGCATGACTACATCAGGGATACAGATGGCTGATAAACCTGATGAGTTAAATTAGTATTACTGCCTGGTCCCCAAATTTTGCTTTCCTTCACTAGTAGTTTAAGGGCCTGGGCAACCCATTTTCTATTCCCTGTCCAAAGGCAAAGGTAATCTGTGACATAGAGCAAGGTAGAGAAACAGGAAACATACCTCCTCTCTCTCTTCTTCCATGGAACCTCCTCTCCAAAAGGAAATTGGGAGCTGTGGAGAGGCCTCCAGCCCTGTGCCTCCCCTGGGGGCTTCCAACCCTTAGTCAGGCCTCCACGGCCTAGTCAGTATTGCCAAGTCCAGGCTCTGTGGTCTAATCAGGCCCCTGTGGCCTAGTCAATATTACACAGTCTGGTCTCAGCAGCCTACTCAATAGCCCAGTCAGGTCCCATGGTCTTGTCAGGCCTTGAGGGCCTAATCAATGTCACAGTCAAGCCCAGTGGCCTCATCAACCTTGGCTCCCCCTCCCTTGTGGGTCACAGGGGTGGCGATAAAGGAGCCTGAGCCTTCCCACTCCACCTGGACCCACCTTAGGATCCCCGTCCATGGTGAGGATGCCCCCAACTATCAGCTCAGCAGGGAATCCTTCTGTAACATGCCAAGCTCACAGGCAGCCACCTGGCTCCCAGCCCTGGGCTACCTTCTACCCTTTCTAAGTGAGACATGGCACTTCGGCTGTGGCTGCTCCTCCCCTGGCTGCTGCTGCTCCACCCCAGGTGGTGGCTGCTGCTTCACCTCTGACTGCTGCTGCTCCCGCTACAGCAGCTGTTGCTCCCACATTCTAGCAGGAGCTCCTTCTCCCTTGGCGGCCAGCCTCAACTGACTGTCCTCCCTGGCCTTTATACTCAGACTGTAGTTGGAGCATGTCCAGCAGGGCTGCAAGAGAGGGGCCTTCGCCACTCAGCAAGAATGCCCCCACCCCTGGCCAATGTAGGGTCAGTACACCCCGGATCAATGGCAATAAAGCTTCAAGCTATTTATACAAAAACAATTTAAAAAAAAAAAAAAGAGATGGTCTGATTATTATGTTTGCTGCACGTGTTGATTATTTAAAATAGCATTTTGATTTTTAATAGCAGCACCATCTTGCCCAATAACAGATAGTTCTTCTTGTCAGACCCCAGGAAGAAATAGTAAAAAAGCAGAAAGACTTATCCCATGAAATGATCAAAACAATGGGACAAACATAAAAGCACAGTCTTAAAAGAGAGAACCTTTCAGGTGAACAGTTAAATTCTGGCCCGTGGTGTCTGAAGTGTATGAGTTCCCAGCCCGGATTTATTTAGTATAGTTGATAGCGCTTAGAGGATGAAAGAGTGATAGTTTGGGCTGTGCTTTTACAATCTAACCACTCACAAAAGAGTAATTTTCCTCCTTTTGGGCTTCTCACCTCCGTAGGAACAGTTTGAAGTGGACCACATCCACTTTGACTGAATTGGCTTCATTAGCACAACTGGTCCTGTGCATAGAAATGTAAAACTCCCATCTTTACATGTGGGTAAATCCCTGTCATATTGAAGATACCACTTCATGCACCAGATCAAGTGAGCTCCAGCCCACAAAAGACATATACATTTGTTAGCCTTTAAAGTGCCACAGGACTCCTCGTCATTCACTAAAAGAAAGTTTAATTTTGAAACCCATTTCTGGCTTTGTTATGCAACATGAACTAGGCCTTTTCTAATTTTGGATTTGGACACCTGATTGGTTTAGACTAGAAAAGCAGTAAGAGCAGCCATAATGCATTGACACTAACTAATGCAGTACTATGCACACCAAGAAGGCCAGACTGGTTTGCAACCATGTCAGTAGAAACGTTTGTGTTGTAACCAGGGGAGAGAGGCAAGAAGTCATTCAAAAGTCCAGGGACAACTGCAATCCTGAGACCCTCTGAAAGTAGATGCAGGTCCGGATTAGTATCTTTCATGTCCTTCCCACATATACCAGCCAGCAGAGATACCAAGGGACAAAGGTGGAACAAACTGCACCTCTTGAAAGGCTGGGGAAGCAAGCTGACCCCTCCCATTGCATGCCTCTAAAATACACAACTAGCAAAAGAGCAGTTTAACTCCTCAACTACAAAGAGAGATCATACCACAACATGCCATGGCTGAAATTCTCAAAGTATGCAGCACACACCAGGATGTACTGTGTCCATTTGTACAGTCGGAACAAAACTGCATCTAATCTGGTTAACATGTACCTAAATGGCCAGTGCAACACCATGTGGGTGTAAGTTTTACATGTCCAGGACAACTGACATACGTTGTTTTCCCTTTACACACATTTCAAAAGAAAATCAAAGACTGTTAACCCCAGTCTTCAAAACCAGGAAGGGTTTTCCTGCCTGTTAAAAGTCCTTTTAAGTCAATGGATCTGCAGGAGTTAAATTTTTATGCAACTAGTTGGAAGTTTACTTTTTACCCCAAACTTAAGCTATTCTTGTGGTTAGATATTCCTGTATGATCTTCAGAGTGCACTGCAATGAAGACAGAATTATTTTGGAAATCATGTGTGTATCAGTGTGGGACTCAGCAGACCAAGATTCTAATCATGCTTTGCCACAGACTGCCTGCATGATCTTGGACCAGTCATACATGTTTTCTGTGTCCAGCTTCCCCACCTGTAAAATGAGGCTAATAGTACAGGTTCAACCTCTCAAGTCCAGTACTCTCAAGTCTGGCAACATCTGTGGTCCAGCGTGACCACAGATCCTGCAGGATCAGAGAGTCCCAGGACCGGGGCCAAATCTGCATCAGCATGTCAGGGGCTTGGGACAGAGCAGTGGCCAGCAGCCTGGCCCAGACCAAAGCAGGAGCCCAGACTGCAGCATGGGGGAGGAGGAGGCAAGGAAAAGGGAGCAGAACCCCTTCTGGAGCACAGGACTAGGCCTGGAGCCCCCACTGAGCCCCTACAAGAGGAGGCCCTAGGGTCTGGGGAGCCAATGGTGATTGGCAGGGCTGCTGCTGCTGGAGAGCTGGCTGGGGAGCTGTGGGGCCACGGTCACCAGGGAACAGAATTTCCAGGGAGCCAGCCAGGGAGCTGTGAAGCCACCAGGAAGGCAGCCAGGTAACCACAGGGCTGGGGAGCGAGCCATGGAATCACAGGAGACGTGTAGACAGTGGGAAGCTCGATGGGGTCATTTGGCCCAGTACTGGCAGGAAACTATGTGGAGCAGAGGAGGAGCCAGGGAGTCAGCCAGGAAGACAGATGGGGAGTGGTGGGACTGCGGCTGCCAAGGTAAGTAAACTGTAGCTGGTGCCGGGAAGCCAGCACATGCGGTGAAGCCGGGACATGGAGGCCAGCATTCTGGACCCTGGGAGCTCCAAGTGGTGTCTGGGAAGTGACTGGGGCTGGTGGCCAAGAGGAAAGCCCTGGAGGCATTGACCTCCCTTGCTCCAGCAAAATCCCTCGTCCGGGACTGCTCGGGTCCCAAGGGTGCCGGACCAGGGAGGTACAACCTGTACTTCCTTCCTCTTGTTGTGAGGCTAAATACCTCAGAGATTGTGAGCTGTTCAGACACAATGGTCATGGGGAACATACCTAACAGAGCGAGCTATCTAAGAGATATTTTTATATTCCAATGAATAATGCAAAAAATGAAAAACTACCAATTTTAAAGATGTATATCTTCGCATGAAAATACTGAAGCTACTAATTATCTGCAGGAAGTACAGGATTTCAACCGTAAGTAATTAGATATGAAAAGCAATGGCAATTTTTCTAGCTCATCCACTATCACCTGGTCCCTCTCCACACTCACGAATGCACTCTATGAACTCCTGTAGTGGTCTGCAGCTTTGCTTTTCAGGGTCAGTAATTTTAAGAGGCTTAAAGTCTACTCTTGTTTTAACAATGGAAGAACTGGATGGGCTTTAAATCTATTTTCTTCATGAGGGAGCAATGGTTTGTATTAATTTTCTTGTCAGCAATCAAGCAGAAAAATGTCCCAAGTTTCTTCTTTTAATATACCTCAGAAATGACAAAACCTACCCTTTTATTTTGGGACTTCCGCAAGGATAGGAATCAGAATAGTGAGTAGTCATTATAACATTAGCCCTAAAAGTGGGGTGGCATTTTCTAAAGAGACTGGATATCAAATTACACAATTCAACTAAGCTAGAACAAGGGATATGCTGGAAAGACCGCCAGATTTTTTCAGGGAAAACATGATGTTTTTAGTGGGATCAAATGCAAAAGTAAAGGAAAATAGGACTTGCCCCTTAGGGTATCTCTGGACTTCAAGCTATAGAGGTACGTTTTAATGTCTATGGCAGTGGTTCCCAACCTTTTCAATCACATGACACATTTCAATCAGACAAACAAGTCCACAGCACACCCTCTTTTTGCTCATGGGTGGGGAAGTAGATCGAGTACTTAAACCATGTCCCAGCTTCAACAGGCTCCCTACCTCCTTCCCCCCATACCAGCTGGGACTCAGCCAGCCATGGTCCTTGAGCCCAAACTGGTGTGGGGTCAACAGTTCGATCACCATCACCAATCCTCCACAGCTGCTCTGCAAAGAGCCACTGTGAGTGGAAATGGATGAAATTTCACAGCACACAGGACAGTTCTCATGGAACACTTGTTGAAAACCACTGGTCTAGGGGGAGACATAGCTCTGGTCCAGCTAGCATGCTAAAAACAGTGTGGCCATAACAGTGCAAACAGCAGGAGGGGCTTGGGCAGGGGTCTGCAATCTGCAGCTTCAGAGCTACGTTTGGCTCTTTAAGGACTTCTCTCTGGCTCCCAACACTAACTGCAAAGTTAAAAAAACCTCATGATAATTTTTGATAAACAGATAACACCTAAAAGCCCCAAAATGAACAACTCATATCTAAATAACAAATGATATGTGATCTAGAAACGTTGGATAACTCTCCCTAGCACACTCCAGAGAGATAGAGGACGTTTGGGATCAAAAGTCAGGAAGAAAGTGGTACAGAGTATGAGGAAATAAAATATATAAAAAGTTTGTGAACATCCTGCAGCAAACATGTAATCACATTACAGATCATTTGTGTGTGCAATTCATTATTAAAATAACTATGGTGGTGACATTTCCTGTATCTCTCACTTCAAAACAATAGTTACCACAGGTTAGTGAACATATTCCATAAAAACACTTCAATTCCAAACTCTTCTTGTGCACAGTACTTTGTAATTTCACAAGTTAAGGTGTTGATAGAAAAGAGCATGTGTATTTGATAGTATGTAGGGCTTGATACTTAAAAGAGCTAACAAGTGGCAAAAGCCATAGCTTAAGTACGTACGTATTAGAAAGAACATATTATGCTTTCTACCCAACCCCCAAAACTATCTACAAGACCATCATTATTTAAAGTGTCTTCCATGCAGTGAACCACCTGTGTCTAACATGTTACAGAAATCAAAGCCTTGTGCTAGAACTCCCAGAGAACAGAGGTAAGTGGATGGGGTTAAGTGCATAACAGACCCTATTAAAGCACACTGCATGAGAGCAAAGTGGGCACAGCAAGCTACATGCCCCTAAAAAAGCAGGATTGATGGAGAAGAGAGTGCTCATTTTGAAACCAGTGAACAACTTCTACAAGCGCTACTCCTCTGAAAAGCATTCTTTAGGAACACCTGTGCATATCTTTTTGAAGGAACCTTTTAAAAGTGAAGCTCAGTCAGCTCTTCGTAGACAGTAAAGATGCCATAGCAGAGAGCAGGAGGTTCGGCCAGAATTTCCTGTCTACCGTTGGAAGTTAGTTGCCATCCTCCATCGCAGAGCTGGCTGCTTTCCAGGGGCCTCGTACATAAATAGTTGTACACTTTCCTTCCTTCCTCTTTGTTGGTGGTCCATAGCATCAGACAGCTTGCACAGGCTCGTCGGTTGTGGACTTGCATGTGGCTGAGTCCAAGCCTTGAACAGCATGGGCATTCACAGTAGGGGCAAGGGAACTGTCCTGGCTCTGTTAGTGTGGCTGCTGCTGTTGCTTTCCTCCTCTCACAAGCATCAACCAGGTGTACGTGTCGCTGCTCTGAAGTTGTAATATGCATTGTATGAGAGCAGGCCAGCCTGCTCTGTCTTATGCATGCTGCTCTAGCTGCTTTTGCTTTAATCCAGCATGAGCAATGTTAGCCTTCATGCAGTTTTTATACCTCTTGCAAGGCCTACCTTAACTCCTTTTGCCCTGGGAGAGCTCACCATATAGAGGAGTTGCTTAGGGATTCCTGACTCCTCCATTCATATGATGTGCTCTGTCCAGTGGAGCTGGGCTATCAGAATCATGGCTTCAGAACTTGTGGTTCCTGTTCTGTCAATGACTTCCATGTCCATGACTCTATCCTGCCATCGAATGTGCAGTATTGACCTCGGGCTGCATGTGTGAAAGTGCTTCAGCAGTTTCACGTTTTCTGTAAAGGTCCAGGTTTCACATACATACAGGAGACTGGTCAGGATTTGTACACTTGTACTCTTTCAGTTTAGTGGACTGTTGGATATTGTGCTGATTCAACACTCATGCTCTCAGACGTTCTAGTGCCTGATTGGCCTTGCAGATCTTGGCATTGATCTCTTTGTCAATGGAGCCATCATTGGCTATCGTGCTGCCGAGGTACCTGAATGTGTCCACTGTTTTTAACTTTGTTCCTTCTGTAGAGATTGAAGCAGGGAGAGCAGCAGATCCTGGAACAGGATGAAACTGTACCTTGGCCTTTCCTAGGCTAATGGCCAAACCAAAGAGGCGAGTGGCTTCAGCAAACTTGTAGATGATAAGCTGGAGATCAGATTCGTTGTGTGCCCTAAGTGCACAGTCGTCAGCAAAAAAAGGCTTCAAGAATGAGCCTCTCAAGTGTCTTGGTTCTAGCATTCAAAGGACAAAGGTCAAAAAGTGACCCATCAAGCCTGCGCTTTATATAGACTCCATGGTCCAGGTCCCTGATTGCATGGTTGAGGACATATGTGAAAAAGAGATTGAACAGCAGTGGGGCCAGTACACACCGTTGCTTCAGGCCACTGAATATCTCAAATGGATCTGACGACTCACCATTCAAAAGGATAAAGCCAATCATGTTATCATAGAACAGTGTATGAGGTTAATAAACCTTCTCGGGCAGCTGAATTTTGACAGGTTAATCCACGCGGCTTCTCTGTTGATGGTGTCAAATGCCTTAGTCAGGTCTATAAAGACACAGTATAGATCCAAGTTCTGCTCTATGCACTTTTCCTGGACCTGACAAATGGCAAAGATCATGTTAATGGTGCTGCAGCTTGGGCAGAAACCACACTGTGCCTCTGGTAGGTTCTCCTCTGAGATGCTGGTGATCAGATGATTGAGGATGACTCGGGCCAAGATCTTCCCAGCAGCAGAGAGAAGGGGGATGCGCTGGCAAATTCCACAGTCATCTTTGTTGCCCTTGTTCTTGAAGAGCGAGATGACTGTGGCATCCCTAAAGTCTTTGGGCATGTCGTCTTCTTCCCAGATGCTGGCCAAAATGCTGCGAAAGGCTTCAAGTAACACTGGTCCTACTGCCTTGAAAACTTCAACAGAGGCTTTGCTACAGCTGGTCTGGCTGATTGCCTTCTTGACCTCATCCACTGTAGGGGGCAGGTCAAGACTGTCTATCGTGGGCTTCTGAGGGATCTGGTCTAGGGCTGCAGGGTCGACAGTGGAGAGGCCTGTTGAGAAGGTTGCTGAAGTACTTTCTCCATCTATCGTTGATGCTGCTATTCCCCCTCAGGAGGGTCATGCCATGTGCAGGCAGGAGAGGTGTAGTACTTGGCTTTGAAGGTCCATATACAGCTTTGATAGCACTGAAGAACATCTTGGTATTCTTAGTGTCAGCTTAGTCTTGGACTTCATCAGCTTTTCTTTCCCACCTCTCATCTTGCATTTTGCAAAGTGCAGTCTGCGCCTGACTGTGAAGGTGCTTGAAATGATCATGTTTGGGGACTGAAGACTGATCATTTTGCCATAACAGAAATGTGTTTTTCCTTTATGATCTTCACGATGGTCTCATCATTTTTATCAAACCAGTCTTAGTGAACTCTCTTTTTCAGTCCTAGCGTCGACCTGGCTGACTCCATCACCAGGGTTTTAAACAGGTCTCACTTTTGTGTTGGGTCTCCAGTCAGAGGTCCATTGCATGTCAGCATGTTGTCAAGGCAGGCTGCAAATTGTTCATGATGACCAATATGTTGCAGCTTCCCGATGTGGAAGGAGGGTCTGAAAGCCTTGAGCTTCTTGTGGTGCAGTGGTGTGATGTGCAGCATAAGGACAGATCTGACGAGTCTATGATCAGTCCAGCACTCAGCTCTCTGCATGGCCCTGGTAACCTTAACATCATGAATGTCCCACCTGTGACTGATAACATAGTGAATCAGGTGCCACTGTTTTGATCTCGGCTGCATTCATGTGGTCTTATCGACCTGCCTGAAGAGAGTGTTGGTAATCGTCAGGTCATTTTTGCACACAAGCTCAGCAGACAAAGGCCACTGGCATTCATATTACCAATGCCGTGATGCCCCAGCTACAGTCCTTGCCAACTCTGGCGCTGGAGTCTTCCAACAAGAGAAGCTTGTCAAGAGGAGGATGAGTTGCGTTTGCAACATGGTCAAGGCCCTCGCAGAAACTCTCTTTTGCTTCCTCGCTGCTGGACAGAGTGGGGGCGTAAGCGCTGGAGACCGTGACGTGGTGAGAAGGGCTGAGGGGGAAGCAGAACTTGACCAAATGCTCACTGATGCAAGTTGGTAGGTCAGGAAGCTGGTGCAGAAGTGATGTCTTGATGGCAAGTCCCACTCAGTGGATTCTGTCTTTGTTTTCTGGCCTGCCTTTCCAGAAGAAGGTGGAACCTCCTTTCGGTTCACAGATGGACCCTTCCTCTGCAAGTCTGGTCTCACACTCCGGGTGGCTATGTCAATGTTATAGCATGCCAGTTCTCTTGCTATGAGGGCTGTTCTTCTCTCAGGCCACGGAGTGTTCTTCCTGTCCAAGAGGGTGTGAATGTTTCATGCTACAAATATCATCTTTCTTTTCATTGTTTTTCAACCACTCTGAAGGTAAGACTGCCAGCCGTGGCACGCTGGCCAGTTTGATTGGGACAAGCAATTTGTAGCAATTGGGACAAGCAAGTTGTAGACAATACAGAATGAAAAGTGTTGTGACAATACAGTTTATTATGTTAATTAGCATTTTTAATATGCCCCCACGCTGCACAGGTATTTATTTATCAGATGCATCTGGTAACCCGTTCTACCACTCTCCCTGCTTCAGATTCATTAACAGAGATGCAAGTTTCAAAATAAACTGTAGGTAGAGATCGAAATGATAGAATTTAGCCCTTAATTTGTAATAGTACTCTCATTATACCCAGAGAGGATCACTAACTAAGACATTTTTTAAGTACATCATTAGGTACTGACCAGTCATTTTAGTGTAACAGAAAAGAAGGTGCAATGGATTCAGAAAGAAGCAAGTCAGTTTGTGTATACTTATCTTCATTAACAGATTAATTTCAACCATGTCCAAGATGACAGATTGTTAAATAATTTAAACCCTGTGAAATTGCAGGTCCTTTCCTCCAAACCAGGTTAGTTGCTTTATTCATCCTTGGAATATTTAATAATTTTTGCAATGGTTCCAATTCTCATTCTCAATCTCTCTCAAGAAAAGAATGTGTCCATTATGAAGTATATACAAGATGAAGAATAAAATAAACTTTGTGATCAAGATCATAAGTGAAGATGAGAATTATTTCGTTACAATGGACTCGGGAAACAGTGCTCAATGTGAAAATTGCAAGACAGGTAGGAAATTTTAGGGTTGCTACCTGTACTTCTGTTTCCTACATCTAATGAAATTTAAATAGGACCTAGCAGAGACTGTACAGTGAAACTGTCTAGAACAGGCATGTCCAACACACAGCCCATGGGCCAGAATCCAGCCTGCGGAGCCTTTTTATCCAGTCCCAGGCGCCAGCAGTAGCGCCATTTTTAAAAGACAGCTGGGCAGCTCCGAGCTGCATGTAGGTCTTTAAGGAGCCATTTGCGGCTCATGCCTCTGCCACCTGACTCTTCCTCCAGCTGCCATAATCGCATCAGTGGTAGAGAGTTGAGAGTTGAGGGGTGTTGAGATACACTCGAGTAGAACTCAGTTTAATTGGTGCAACGGTCGGCAGGAGGGATCCAGCTGTTAAAACAATTAAATCAAACCTTATTCTTTCAGCGCAGCAGGGGTTGGGAGCTATCCCTGCTGCACTGTATCTTGGGGCGCCAGAGGGCTTGGGAAAGCTGTGCAGCCACAGTGAAGAGGAAATGGCCCAGTGAAGGAGCAACAGGGTATGGCACCCCACAGCACTCCTGGGTAAGTTAATTCTGGGCTTTGGGGGGTGCGGTTTGGGGCTGGGAGGGGGTTAAGCCTGGGAACTGGGGGTTGGTGGTTTGGGGCTATTTTGTGTTCTGCCCCGGAACATGTAAAAAATGCCGTGTGGCCCCTGATGAAAAATGATTGGACACCTCTGGTCTAGGATCATCTCGGTTTCACTCTGCGGTAGTTGCTGAAATATATAGTACAGTGGTAATACACCTATCCTATAAACCTCAGAGGGACAGAAAGACAAGAAAGAATAGGATACTAGGGCACACCAGAGGAGGGAGAGAAGAAACAAAATGGAAGAAGCAATAAAAATGGGGAGAACTAGAGCAGTGCACTCAGGTCACATCACAAGGAATTATATACATTCCTCTCAGCTAGTGGGAGAGACTACCACAGTGATGTCTGGTGCTCTTTCAGTAAGAAAGGGATTAAAAAGGGAAGAAAGACCATTCCAGCAGAGAAACTCATCAAAAGAATGCACAGTATATAGATGGAGGGAAAGTAGAGACTGTGCATGTGAGATAGGAGGAGACATGTTTTACACATAATTATTTTTTTCCTCAAGAAAATTAAAGACTATCATAGAAACCTAGAGCTGGAAGAAACTTCAAGAAGTTGTCTAGTGCAGCCCCCACACTGAGGTAAGACCTAGTGTATCTAGACCATATCTAAGAGCATATCTAGACCAATTCTTTAAAACCTCCCTGCTTTCACAATCTCCATTCAGAGCCTTGTTCAATGCTTAACTATCCTAAAAAAGAAAGGGTAAGAGAGATGAAGAGATAGAAACTTAACTTCAAGAAACACTGACTTTTTTCACTACCTTCTCTTCAATCTTTCTCTCTTTGAAACAGTATTTGGATTTGTAGTAGAGGGAGATTTTACACATACACACACACTGTATTACAGGGTTAACACTGCAGACTATATTTCACTTCAACAGGAGTTGTTTAAATATTTATTAAAGAGAAAATTATTTGGAAGTGATAAAGATTGTTGAAAGTGCAGTAATCCATGTTACAGAAAAACCTCTAATCTAAATAATTTTAGGCAAAGAACTATCCCACAACTACCTGAAGTCAATAGGTAAAATCCTGTCCCCAGGAAAATTGTGGGTCAAACAACCATCAACTTCAATGAAAACAGGATTTAAGCAAATATTTTTTGGGAAACAAGGATAATATGCTATCCAGTAAACTACACAGATTTTCACTAAAGGAAAAACTGTCCCATTTACAAAAAAAAAAAAAAACCAAATTCCACCACATCAAAAGGAAAGTAAATGCTACAATTTGCTGCAAGTGATGAATCTGTTTTAAAAGAATAATTAGAAATCATACAGAAAGCCAAGTTTTGATACACTGATATAGTTTAGGCCAATGGAAAAGTGGCTCAATATTTGAATACACAAGAAAGATTGGAAATTTTTCAACCTTTTGCAAAAAACTAAGCTTTATTAATATAAACCACTATTTAACTAAACAAAAATTCTTATTGTTAAACAGGCATTTTATACCAACAGTATCAGAGATTTTCCATACCCATGCAGAACTCCACGTTTATTAGAAAAAGATAACTCAGCCACCGACTTCCCACTGCTCTCTCCATTGCTTTTACAGCTGGTGGAGGGTTTGCAAAGTATTCAAAAACCTGACCCTTCCCCAGCTTCCCTGGCATGACTCACCCAACCCTCTTCCAGTCATTTCACAGGGCTTCCTTCTGGGATGCATCAATACAACAAAGGACAATTAACCATTTCTATTCGCAGCAAGGCAGGTAATAAGAATGACAGATAATTCTACCCATTTTTAATGAAAGTTCATATATTACACATACAGATAAAGTGCTAATAGGTTATATTAATTTAGACAGATGTGCTTCCTTAGTACACATTTAAGAAGACATTTGAAGAAGCTCATCTTTTCCCATGCATGCCACAGAAATATTTTAAGAGTTTGGGGTTGGGAAGTCAAAAATTAACAAGGAATAGAGAGTTCACCACAGAATTTCCCCAATTCATCCTGCATGCATTAATGTATTATATAAAACTAAAGATTTGATTCTCTATTTTGATTATTTAAGAAAAAAGTTATGAACAAGAATTGTTATACATTTTATTGATACATCATTCCAGTTACTATTAAAGAGGTGGTGGTTTAATCTTTTTGAGACAGTATTAGTGGTTTATCTTTTCTAATTCAGTGCAAATTGCCATTGTAACTCCCAGTTTTATTATTTCACCTACATACACCCAAATATCCCTAGAAGCTTTTAAAAAAAAAGAAACAAAAATTTCCACCACACATTCATACAAATTGATTCTCACGTTTAGTCAGTAAAATTTAACTAAAACAACCTTTTCAGTCAATGACCTTAAGTTCCAAGGTTGCCTATTATCACACTGTGTTAAGAGGACTGCTGTCCCCGTACATTCCTTGGTTTATTTCACAGTGCACGTAGGAGACCAACTCCTTTAAACTTCAAGGAGTTTCATCGCAGTATGGAGGAAGAAAGATTTAGAGATTGTGGAATAATCATCTCCAATCGATCAGTCTCCCCTGAAGGTAAAACTGAAATAAATAAATAAATAAATAAATAAAATGTTGAAGAGTTCCAAGTTGTCTGCTTAAAGGGAAGGTGCCCCCAGGGCACACAGTAGAATGATCCCCAGCTCCTTCTCCTGATACTTTTAAGGGCTCATAGATTTCACTTACATTACAGAATTCCAAATGATATCCTCAACTAAGGTCTCTTAGTACAAATACCTGGATACAGAAGTAGCAGCATAAGAAGTCTTCTTCAATTTTTAGCCATTTTGGAATGGTATTAGCAACTTGCCACAAACGCATTTACGTATCTTGAGTCATGCTGAGTACACTCAGCCATTTTCAGCTTTAGCATAACTAAGTGCAGCTTCTGGCATTAACAAGAGCTACATCCCCTTAAAAATAGAGAATAGGTTAGCTAGCCCATTATGATTAAAGATTACATTGCCTCCTAATCCAAGTATTTAAAACAGACATAACTGTTCTAAGAAAGTATACGGTGCACCTCACAACTATTGTATGATCTCAACATGTTCAACTGTTCTTGTAGAATCAAAACAAAACAGCAGTCATGTAGCACTTTAAAGACTAACAAAAAAATTTATTAGGTGATAGGACAGACCCACTTCTTCATACGTGGAAATCAGAAGTGGGTCTGTCCCACAAAAGCTCATCACTTAATAAATACTGTGTTAGTCTTTAAAGAGCTCCATGACTGCTTTTTGGTTTTTGAAGATACAAACTAACACAGCTACCTCCTTGTGACTTGTAGAAATAGGGTGACATAAGACAAACACCATGCTTTCCTCTTGTATCAACCCAATCCATTACATTCATGTTCCATGGCTCTTGAATCTTTTACTGTTGGTTTTAATTTTCTTTGTAAAGTCTGCTTGGCTTTTAGCAGCTCATGTTTTCCTTACACTTTCTGACCACCACAAGAGGTAGCTTTCCCCACTCATCTAGTCTATCTTCCATTCCTTATCAGCTTCCTACTACCTCTTAATAACGTGCTAGGGATGCTTGCACATCCAGTTTGGAATGCAAAACTTCCATATTCTGTTCTGCCTAGTTGCAGAATGGCTGAAGAGGTGACATTTGAATAAAGGATGTTTCAGTAAATTAACGGACACTAGAATCTCTCATTATTTTCCACTTACAAGGATATCCCCTTCAAGTATATATCTCTGAAACAACTAAGATTTTAGAAGCCATAGGCCAACAGACAGAAAGCCTAGGTCACATTATACCTGGTTGTGCAGTCAGGTGAGGGGAGATGCAGAGCTTAATGGGTTCAGTTAATAGCAGTCCTCAGAGGTTAAAAAAAAATCAGACTTGCCTCAACTGTAAAGGATTATTGTTTCACTCCTGAGCTTGGTCACGTTTTTTGCAACCAAATGGAGCTCAGAAAGGGCATACTGTGTTAGCTGAAGCAACTGGCAGCTGCTACGCGTGCAATACCTTTGAAAGATCAGGCCTCTTAGACACTTAAATATGAATTTATTCATGAATGTACAGTCTACCTCCTTGTTACTAACTACATTCTCTTTCCAAATTTGTTCCAAGACCCTTAATACAACTGGAAGTCAAACTTGGAGGCCTTTGGTCATCTGGATCATTGTTTTCTGCTTTCTTAAAAATAGATATGATATTAGTAGTTCTCCAGTTACGGGGTATAATCCCCAGTTTTACAGAATCATTTAAAATCCTTAGTAGTAGCTTGCAACCTTATGTGCTAGTTTCTTCAAAACTCTTTCTTTTGGGGGAAAAAATTAAAAAACACAGTATTCTAACACAAAATGCCACTGTGGCTTCACAACCAAGTAAGAGAAGTAGTGACAAATAAAAAGGCCTCACCAGTCTACTAGAATTCTTTGAGGGGTCAACAAACAGGTGGATAAGGGGAAGTCAGTGAATATACTGTACTTAGATTTCCAGAAAGCCTTTGATGAGGTCCCTCACCAAAGAAAAGTAAGCTATCCTATGATAAGAGGGAAGTTCCTCTTGTGGATTGAAAACTGGTTAAAAGATACAAACAAAGGATAGGAATAAACGGACAGTGTTCTGAATGGAAAGAGGTAACTAGTGGCGTCCCACAGGGGTCTGTACTGTGACCTATTCTATTCAACATATTTATAAATGACCTGCAGAGAGGTGGCCAAATGTCCAGATAATTATATTGAGCAGTTTAGTATTAAGTCCAAAGCAGACTGTGAAGAACTTCAGAAGGACCTCACAAAACTAGGTGACTGGGAAACAAAATGGCACGTGATTTTTGATGTTGATAAATGAGAAGTAATGCATAATGAAAACATAATCCCAACAACACACACAAAATGATGAGTACTAAATTAGCAGTTCCCGCTCAAGAGATCTTGGAGTTATTGTGGACAGTTCTCTGAAAACATCCACTCAATATGCAGCAGCAGTCAAAAAAGCAAATGGAAAGCTAGGAATCCTTAAAAAGGAGCTATAAATCCATGTTATGTCCCCATCTTGAACAGTATGTGAAGATGTCAACACCTCATCTAAAAAAAGGAATCTTGGCACTGGAATAGCTTCAGAAAAGGGCAACAAAAATTAGTAGGGATATGGAATGATTGCCATATGAGGAGAGATTAATAAAACCGGAACTTTCATCTTAGAAAAGAGAAAAATAAAGGGGTATAGGATACAGATCTAGAAAATCATGACTGGTGTGGAGAAAGAAAATAAGGGAAAGTTATATACTTGTTCCCATAACACAAGATTTAGTGGGTCACCAAATGAAATGAACAGGTAGCAGGTTGAAAACAAATGGAAGTACTTCTTCACACAACACACAGTCAACCTGTGGAACTCCTTGACACAGGATGTTGTGAACGCCAGGACTTTAACAAGGTTTTAAAAAAGAGCTAGATAAATTCCTGAAGGGTAAGTACATCAACAGCTATTAACCAGGATGGGAAGGAATGATGCCCCTAGCCTCTCTTTGTCAGAAGCTGGGAATGGGTGGCAGGATGGATCACTTGATGATCACCTGTTCTATTCATTCCCTCTGGGCACCTGGCATTGGCCACTGTCAGAAGACAGAATACTGGGCTAGCCGGACCTTTGGTTTGACCTATTATGGGAGTTTTCATGTTCTTATCTTGTTTGATGCTGTTAGATGGAGATTATCTGGATCCCTGATTTAATCCCAATAAGATGTTAGAGTTTGACTTTCTACTTAGAGGTGGTAATTTCTACTTTACAAGCCTGACTAACAACTGAGGCATAGTATTTGTTTATGAGTGCGGCCTTGCCTAGCCCAGGCCTTGCCTAGATTATCTCCATCCCTCAGTGGTCAGAGGTCTCACATCCTTCCTTGTTTTCTTTTTATTTCTTTTTATTTACATGGCTACAGAATGTTTTATAATTATTTTAATATCTTTTGCAAGATCCAACTCTGTTGAGCTTCTGGCAGTTCTCAATTTATCCCTATACTATCTGACCTCCCAGAGACAGCTTTTCTTGATCTATCCCATTTTTCATCCCTTGTAGACGTTCTGCTTTCTCTTAATCACTTGGGCTGCTTGAAACAGTTGAGACTTGAAATGGTTGCTCTTCTAGTCAGGCCCCCAGAACTTTCATTTTTCCTCCTGCTTGGGATGAAGGCTTCAATAGTTTCTGCAACTTGGAACTGAAGTAATTCCATGCCTCTCTTGCATTCAGATAGAGAAGATGCTCACCGTGGTAATAGTGGTTCTTCGAGATGTGTCCCCGTGGGTGCTCCACAATAGGTGTCGGGCTTGCCCGGCGCCGCAGATCGGAATTCTTCCAGCAGTTTCTCCTGGATCGCACATGCGCCGAAGTGTGCTGCTCCCCTGCGTGCCCCCGGCCACATGCGCGATCCGGTCCCTGCCAGTTCCTTAACCAACTGCCTTGAATGCTCCTGAAAAACACCAGACAGAGATCCAAAGCGGGGAGGATGGGTGGGTGGTGGAGCACCCACGGGGACACATCTTGAAGAACCACCATTACTACGGTGAGCAACTTCTCTTTCTTCTTCGAGTGTCCCCTTGGGTGCGCCACAATAGATGACTACCCAGCAGTAACCCAAGAAAGGAGGTGGGTAATCGATTTATGTGTAGCTTGCCCCCAAGAGGACTGCTGTCGACAGATGGGTATCCTCTTGGAATACCCGATGTAGGGCATAATGCTTGGCGAAGGAGTCGTAGGATGACCAGGTCGCCACTCTACAGATGTCTTTCAACGCGATGCCCTTGAAGAAAGCTGTTGACGCCGCCACCGCCCTGGTGGAGTGAGCCCTAGGCGGGGCCAGCAAAGGAGGCTTTCGAAGCTCGTAGCACATTTTTATACAGGACACAATGTGCTTTGAAATTCTCTGTGAAGAGAGGCCTTCCCCTTTTGACCTGGGAGCGAGAGACACTAGAAGCCTGTCCGTTTTCCGGAAGGATTTAGTTCTGTCTATGTAGAAGGCCAACGCCCTCCTCACGTCCAGGAGGTGTAGGCGTGCCTCTTTGCTGGAGCTGTGAGGCTTCGGGTAAAACGAGGGTAAAACTATTGGTTCGTTAAGATGGAACTCTGAAGAAACTTTTGGAACAAAGGCTGGGTGCAGCCGTAAGGTTACCGCCTCCTTTGAGAATGCTGTGCAGGGTGGTCTTGCCATAACTGCTGCGAGCTCACTGACCCTGTGAGCTGACGTAATTGCAAGGAAGAAGGCTGTTTTATTGTAAAGAGATGTCGGGGAACTGTGGCTAATGGTTCAAAAGGTGGACCCGTTAGCGTGCTGAGCACCAAGTCCAAGCTCCACGATGGTGGAAGCGGTTTCCGAGGGGGGTACAGGTTTACCAACCCCTTCAAGAATCTGGTAACTATAGGAAGGGCAAATACCGTGGGCCCCTCCTCTGTATACCAAAAGGCTGATATAGCGGCGAGGTGGACTTTTAGCGAGGATAAGGAAAGCCCGCCCCTCTTGAGGTCCAATAAGTATTCTAGTATTATCGGTACAGGAACGTTAAGGGGAGCTAACTGCTTGGCAGAACACCAGGCTGTGAATCGAGTCTATTTCTGTTTGTAAGTCTACCTGGTGGAGGTCCTTCGGCTACTTTCCAGGACTTGTTATACTCCCTCCGTACATGTGCTTTCTAAGGAGCTGAGCCATGGATTAGCCATGCTTATAGGCGCAGGCCCTGAGGGTGCGGGTGCACTATGCACCCCTGAGCCTGCGTGAGTAGGTCCGGAGCCACCGGTAGAGGGAGAGGTGGGCGGTCCAACATGCGCAGAAGCAAGGGAAACCATTGCTGCCGATCCCATGTTGGGACTACTAGTATCATGCGAGCTCTCTCCCTTCTGGCTTTCTGCAAGACCTTGTGGATAAGCGCTGTGGGGGGGAACGCGTAAAGTAGGGGGCCCTTCCATGAAATCATGAATGCGTCCCCCAGGGACCCCCGCCCCACTCCTACCCTGGAGCAGTACTGGGGACACTTCTTCTTGTGCTGGGTAGCAAACACATCGATCTGTGGAAACCCCCATGTATGAAAGATCGGTCATAGCAGATTGGAGCGGATCTACCACTCGTGCGTGAGTGCAAAGCGCCTGCTCATCTGATCTGCTTTCACATTGTGAGTGCCCGGCAAGTACGAGTCTTTCAACGTAATGTTGTTGGCGATGCACCAGTTCCACAGTCGGACTGCTTCCGCACACAGGGCACGGGATCGGGCTCCTCCTTGTCGATTTATGTAAAACATAGTGGAGGTATTGTCTGTATTGATCCCGACTACTTTGCCATATATGTGGTCTCGAAAATGTTTGCAGGCGTTGAACACTGCTCTGAGCTCCAGTATGTTTATGTGCAGTGTCTGTTCCGCAGGGGACCATAGCCCTTGTGTCACCTTGTCGCCGATGTGTGCTCCCCATCTTATGTGGGAGGCGTCGGTAGAAAGAAAAATAGAAATTTGTGGTTGGTGAAAAGGCACCCCTGCTAGCAGGTTCTTGGGGTTTACCCACCACGCCAGGGATCTGCGCACCTCTGTCGTGGGCGACACCACCCTGTGGACAGTGTGGGATGCCGGTTTGCAGACGCTTGCCAGCCAATGCTGCAGGCTTCGCATGTGCAATCTGGCATTTTGTACCACAAACATCGCTGCCGCCATGTGGCCCAGCAGCTGTAAGCACGTTAAGACCAGCACCGTGGGGCTGTATGTGATGACTTGCACCAGCGAACTGCTGGCGCTGAAGTGGGCGTCGGGTAGGTACACCCTTGCTGTGATAGAGTTTATGCGTGCCCCTATGAACTCTATGTCTTGTGTGGGGTCGGTCTTTGACTTCGCGAGGTTGATGACTAGGCCCAGTGAAGAAAACGTGTCCGCTGTGATGCGGATCATGCGTAGGACCTCTGCCTTTGAGGCCCCTTTCAGTAGGCAGTCGTCCAGTTATGGGAATATAAACACCCCCTGTCTGTGCAGGTAGGCTGACACCACTGCCAGGGTTTTGGTAAAGACTCTGGGGGCCGAGGAGAGGCCGAACGGAAGAACCCTGTACTGGAAGTGTTCCTTGCCGACCATAAAGCAGAGGAAGCGCCTGTGTGCTGGGTGGATCGTTATATGAAAGTAAGCATCTTGTAAGTCGAGGGCTGCAAACCAATCTCCATCGTCCAGTGCCGTGAGTATGGAGGTGACTGTAATCATCCGAAAACGTTAATTGCGTAAGTAGCGGTTGAGGCCCCGAAGATCTAAGATGGGCCTCCAGCTTCCTGTTTTCTTCTCTGTGAGGAAGTAGAGTGAATAAAAACCTTTCCCTTGGAATTGTTCCGGCACTCTTTCCACCGCCCCATGAACATAAGGTGGTCCACCTCCTGCTTGAGCCTCGCCTCGTGGGTAGCATCCCAGAGGTGAGGCCTGGAAGGAGGCTTCGTCGGTGGGAGCGACTGGAAGGGGATTGCGTAACCCATGGCTATGATCTCCAGCACCCATTTGTCTGCGGTGATCTTTTGCCATTAGGAGTGAAACTGTCTGAGGCGATGATGGAACATGAGATGAGAGTGGCATTGTGCGATGGTAGTGATAGTGCAGCCCTTGACATGCCCGTCGAACTTGTTGCCTTTGGGCCTGTCCCGAGGGTGTACAGCTTTGTTGAGAACGTCGTCTGGGAGTTCTGTGCTGTTGTTGATGTCGCCCTTGGTCGTAGCCCCGTTGATACTGCGCACACTGTGGTTGGTACGGGTAACATCTTTGCTGAGGGTAATATTTTTTTTTCCTATATGGAGGAGTATAAATACCCAGGGTTCTAAGTGTAGCTCTCGAGTCCTTACTAGAGTGGAGGACCGAGTCGGTTGAGTCTGCAAACAACTTTTGCATGTCAAAGGGAAGATCCATGATCTTCGCCTGTAGGTCCCTTGGGATACCCGATGTCTGGAGCCAAGATTCTCTACGCATGACCACTGCTGTAGCCGTTGAGCGTGCCGCCTTATCTGCCACATCCAGGGAGATCTGGACTCCCGTTCTCGAAGCCGCGTAGCCCTCTTGCACAACTGCCTTTAACACCAGCTTCTTATCTTCTGGAAGTGAATCCATGAGAGAAGTAAGCCTGGAGTAATTATCAAAATTATGGTTTGCTAGATGTGCCGCATAATTTGCCATTCTCAGCAGCAGGGTAGAAGAGGAATATACGTTCCTGCCAAACAGCTCTAGCTTCTTGGCATCTTTGTCTGATCCCCCCAATTTGTACTGAGAAGTCTTTGACCTCTGCTGGGACGACTCGACCACCAATGAATTTGATTGTGGGTGACTGAAGAGGAACTGCATGCCCTTTGCCGGGACGAAGTACTTCTTATCCGCTCTCTTGTTCATAGGCGGAGCGGAGGCCACAATCTGCCATATGGTGGTGGCTGACTCCATAATGGCTTCGTCCAGCGGGATAGCAATTTTGGATGAAGCCGGGGGTCTCAAATTTTTCAGGAGTTTGTGATGTTTCTCCTGCACTTCTGCCGTTTGAATGCCTTGCGTGAAAGCCACCCTTTTAAACAGCTCCTGGAACTGTTTGAGGTCATCTGGGGGAGCAACATCCCCAGGGGCCATGGCCTCATCTGGGGAGGATGAGGAGGAACCACTATTATAAACCTCCCTCGAACTCTCCGGTTCCTGCGGCCGATGATACACCTGCTCGCTGGAGGATTGCGAAGGAAAGTCTTGGGGTTCTAAAATTAACTCCCCTTGAGATAACTGTGTTTCCATCCCCGATCGAGAGTGTCCATGGGGGTATTGGACGGCCGGGGGGGACTTGCCCCTGGGCATAGGCCTGGGGTGTTTGTGTCCAGCATGATAAGAACGACCATGGCAGCACGGGCACGGGTCCGGGGATGGAGACCTGGACCACTCTCGGGGTGTGTACCCCCGATGTCTGGGAGAACGAGACCTCCGCGATGACACAGATAGCAGTGAAACAGGTTTGTGGTAGTACTCCAGCGGATCCAATCCCAGAAAGGGTGAAGGTGGCCCAAGCCATGGTGACATTGGTTGGAGGAACGGAGAAGTAGGTTCTGGATAGGCCGGTGGAGACCCAGGCCTTCTGGGCGGTGTGTGTAGCACAGGGGGAGGGCTTGTCGTCAGCAGCAGCACGGACCTGTCCGGAGAAGGGCTGCAGTGCCAGGTTTTTGTTCTTGCCTTTCCCCTCCCCTGCGGGGCTGGCACCGCGCCGGCGATCTCGGCCCCGCTGTCGGCGCCGCGCTCGGCCCACTCAGCTGCGGTGCCGCGTGGGTAACGTCCTCCAATGCCTGCAGGCTCCATGCCTGTTGGCCCTGCACTGTTGGTGCCGCAGGGGTCGGTGCTGCCGGTTCCGGCGCTAGCCTGGCCGATGCTCTAGGCGCCGTGCGTGCCGGCTGTTTTGTAACCGGAGGCTCAGCCTCTGCCACATGCACTGCCGCGCTGCCGCTTGCCTGAGTATGCGGCTGGGGGCTGTGTGCTCCGCCCGTCCCGCTCGCTGAAACCACCGGCAAGGATCGAGCTGGGGAGAGCTTCCTCCGTTTCTGCACAGAGGGGGTCAAAGAAGCTGCATTCCTCTTGTGGAACCCAGAGGGCCCTTCTGGTTGAGGCCTCTCCGGCAAGTCCGGCTGGAGGGCCTTGTCAAACAAGAGCATTTTAAGATGAATTTCTCTGTCTTTCCTGGCCCTGGCTGTGAGCTTAGCATAGTGGGAACACTTCTGGGTAACATGCGATTCCCCCAGGCATCGGATACATTCACTGTGCCCATCGGAGGCCGGCATAGCTTCACGGCAAGACTCACACTTTTTAAAACCTGAAGAGGCTATCACGGTGAGTCTTCTACTGTTAATAGGGTACTTAGCACTTAATCCATGCCTGTTTACCCGAAACGCGGACACCGGCCTGCAGGGCAGCGGGCGGCCTACTGGCCTTACGTCCACTCTTCTTCTCCACTCCTCTCTCTCTTTTTATTACATTTTTTTTTTTTTTACCGGAAAAAAACAACAATTTACACGTACAAACACTATCTAATCTGACTCTGGCTGTAGCCTGAGCAGATTCCGTCTGTAGCCAATGGCAGCTGAGAAGGAACTGGCGGGGACCGGATCGCGTATGTGGCCGGGGGCGCGCAGGGGAGCGGCGCGCGCCGGCGCATGCGCGATCCAGGAGAAACTGCTGGAAGAATTCCGATCTGCGGCGCCGGGCAAGCCCCACACCTATTGTGGAGCACCCACGGGGACACTCGAAGAAGAACATTAAGCTCTTTGGTCCAGTCCACTTCCCCAACCCCCTGATATTTTAAAGTTAGCCCTTTTGAAATCAAGGACTGTAATTGCAAATCTATTTCTGTTTAGTCTTCAATTTAGTTTAAACTGAGTATGTCCATGATCAGTTGTAACAAGATTGTCCCCTATAACAAGTTCTTCTATGAAGTCCTCACTACTTATGAACATCAAATCTATAAGAACATCACTTCTTATTGGCTCAGTAACTATTTGGTGAAGAAATCTGTCAGCTATTACAACCAGGAAAATCTGGGCCCTCTTAGTAATACTTGCCCTTTAATATATACCTGGAAAGTTGAAGTCTCCCATACTCATACAATTGGCAGTAGTGTATATTTCATTAAAAATATTAAAGAAGTCTGGATGCATACCTAAATTGGATCTTGTGGATCCATAAAATATCTCAAGCACTGGCCCAGGATAATCTCTAGTAGCTTTCTTCCCAAAGTGATTTTGACCCAAACAAACTGTATTCTCTAGTTTCTGTAGAGTCTACCTCACCATCAACATACTGATGTTTTTATTTGGTGTTTCCTAAACAGCACAAACCCTTCAAACACCTGTACTTCAGTCATGATTACTATTCCACCACGTTTCTGTCACACTTAGAATATCTGTTTCATTTCCTGCACTGGTTAGCCTAGTCCCTCCATTCTGATACTTCTTGATTAAATGTTGCTGCTTTGTTTCACCTACATTCCTTGCTTGATTGTGTAGTCATTCTATTCCCAGTATTGCCTAACTGAATGGTATCAACACAATCCTTCCTTTTAATATTCATTCGTCTACTCATCACTGTGTCCTTTCTACTGATTTTCCTCCTTCTCAATGTTAAAATCAGGCATGGAGGTTATATGAACATCTTGCAACTGTCTCCCCCAGGTTTCTTGTTTAAAGTTCCTTTAATGAGTTGTGCCCATCCCAGAAGTCTGTTTTCTGCCCTGTTCAGGTGAAGCCCATCCCATGAGAACGCTCCTCTGTGCATGAATGCCTCCCAGTGGTCAATTATCACAAAGCCCACCTTATAGCACCACTACCTGAGCCATCAGTTGATCATCATCTTTTCTGGCCCTTGTTTTTTACTTCTCTAGGGACCCCCATGAAGATCACCTGAGCCTCCATTTTCTTAAGTGTCTTCTCTGGCATGCCTTAGCCTCCCTGGATTCATGCCAGTGAGAATTTAGCTGTTATCATTTGTTCCCACATGAAGGGCAAACAGTGGATTCTTTCCTGCTGCCACTAGAGTCCTTTTCCGTCCTTAGTCTATGTCTCATATTGTAGCTCCCAGCGGACAACACATCCTTCTGTTCTCCATATCAACTCCGGTGACAGGCCTGTCTGCTTTTCTTAGTAGGAGTCTCCAATCACTTAGACTAGACTTTTTCTGGTGATGGTGTGATTCATTAGCCTTCCTCCGATTCCTTCTTACTGCAAGTCCTCTTGCCTTTTAGTCTTCTGAGTGTCACCCGGTATCACGCCGGGACACCGAATTCTGGGTTTCTCAGGATAATAGGCACTCTCCTCCTGCTTGGTTCCCCCCTCCCCATTTCCATTAGTGCCTGCTGCAGCATCCCTTCTTCCTTCTCCAACTCACCAAATTTGTTCCTGAGTTCTCTTTCACCTGCACTAGCCAGCCTTTTGCTCATCCTGTAGTCACAGGCTTCCACTGGCCCTTCTCCCTCACCCAGCAGTTTCCCCCTCAGCATTCATCAGGCCAGTTTGCATCTGCAAGTCTTGACTTTTCCCTTCAACTTCCTCCTGCCTTCCTACCATCATCTGCTCAACTCCTCTTCAAAAAGCAACCATAGATCTGTTGTGAAACCTGAAGTGGCTGCAATGGAAGTCAAGCAAGCAGCATCACATCTCCGGAAACCAGCATATGACTTATCTGCCCCATATGCAGCCATCCTGTCCATCAGCAATTGCAATGAAAGGAACCCATCTTCTGGGAGATACACTCACAGAGCCAGTCAACCAAAGCTCCTATGAGTTCTACCATCAGCAAAAGCATACAAGACGATTTTTTGTTGTTCCCTTGGAGGCCCAGCTGAGTAAAATGGAAGATGGCATTCAAGTGTGTGGAGCACCACAGCACCTAACATTTAAGTGCCTAGCAAAAGCACTGTGATGCACAAAGCCTAAGAACCCAGACTCCTCCTACACAATGAATGAGGAAAGAAAGACTCCTTAGAATGTAATTCATGAAGCCAACATTAGGGATGTAAAATCCCTTTTAATTGGTTAAACAATTAAAGGGGGTGGCTGGGAAGGCTGCTCCAGCCCACAGAACCAGGGCTGCTCCAGCCAGCCTGGAGTGCCCCCGCCTGCAGAGCGCTGGGGACTCAGGCTGCTCTGGTCCAGCTGAAACTTCCCTGCCTTCAGTCACAGCAGCCCTGGTTCCTGGTGCACCACAGGCACTCCAGCCAGTTAGAGCAGCCCCAATCCCTTGGCATGTCATGGGCGGGTTTGCTCCAGCTGACCTGGAGCAGCCCCTGTCCATGGTAGGAGGCCAGCGCAGCCAGGCCTTAGCAGACTGTCCAGCTGCTACCCGTTAATTGTAACTGGTAGGCTTCATCCATTCAGAATAAGGAATAGTGCTATTTTGAAACAAACCATAATGGCATCCAATGGCACTGTTTCAAAAGAGGCACTATTTGACCGAACATGCTATTTCAAAATGTATTCTTGTGTGCAGCTGTGTTATTTTGAAATAAGATCATTTGAAATATCTAGTCTGAAATGAATTATTTTGAAATAATGCTGCTGTGTAGACCTAGTCTCACAGCTCATCTTTTCAGGAAACTAAGTTAATGTAGTTCAG
The DNA here is from genome assembly GCF_033958435.1 of Carettochelys insculpta. Lineage (NCBI taxonomy): Eukaryota > Metazoa > Chordata > Testudines > Carettochelyidae > Carettochelys > Carettochelys insculpta. The sequence goes on along the minus strand of NC_134138.1, from coordinate 87,511,751 downwards.
CATCTTATATGTTGGTGAATAAAGAGAAAGAACAATTCTGTCTTTTTCTTTTTTCCTTAATCCATTATCTATATTTCAAGAACATTTTAGGTATGAACAATCAACTCGAATAAAAAATCAGCTTTTTTTCTTATAAAATGTCAGAACAAAAAAAACCTTATAATGGGGAAAAAACTTGCTACTACGTAGCTCATAAAGGGCCTGATCCATCTCCCACTGAAGTCAACAGCAATCTGTCTACTGTGGATATTGGGTCAGTCACAAACTGAAAAGAGAAAAAAATCTCAGCATACACATTAGGATAGGAAAGCCACTATTTCTTCCTCCAGAAAACAAGCATAGGATTCAACACAACCAACAATCTACTGAATAGAAAGAAGCAGTGCTAGGCAACCCCTTTTCACTTCCTTACATAAATTAATACAAAACCACTATTCAGAATACTCCTGCAAAGTACTGATCAACCTCCAACTCCCTGCGTTTATAAGGTGTTAAAAGAGATCATTGTTTTTCAAGATTAAGCCTGCAAAGTAAAACAGATACTCCAAGAATCACCAGCCTCATTCCCACTTCTATTTTGGAGAAGTCATTGCTTTGCCTTCCCGTTTATTTCCCCCATAATCCTGTTGGCTTAACCCAACAGAATCTGTCACCAAACATCTGAATAACAGGGTCAATATAAAGTATGTAGAGACTAGTAAAAGTAGGTCCGCATCCACCACAACAAGTACCACAAAAGATTACTGAAATCCATGCAAATCCCAGGAGCTCAGGCACTTCTGAAAGACAACCCATACCACTTTAGGAGCCTAACCTTAAGACATCCAAGTTAGTACATTATGGACAACCTGCTTTATAAAGGCTCCATTCACCTCTTCAGTGCCTACTAGTTTCATAGATTTTCTTGAAAAAGGAAAGAAGCAGAGAAAGAAATAGATTGGTTAAGAAGCTGACAAAAAGATAAGGAGGTGGGAGCAGGGCTGCTGAAAAAACACAAATATGGTTGTATTTTTGTAGTGCAGTCTGATTCTGACCCTCCCTGCACCCACGGATGGTGGTCCGAGAGTTTTTCCACTAACTTAACTGCAGCTTGGGAATGAGTCTAAAAACAAACACCATTTATTTTATGTGCATTACTATTATTGCTTTTATTACAGAACTACTTGCCCAATAACCGCTTCCTAACTAATATAGTAGAAATGTGCACAAAACACAGTCAATACGCAAGTTTGATGACATCTATGCTATTCTTGGCCCAAGCACGCAATTCCTATTAATGAGAACCTTTTAATTTATTTTAGGAGGTTTCTGAAGAGGCAAGGCAGGGGAACCTGATCAGCTACACTGGTCATTGCACCCATTTTTACTCTCTTAAAAATATACACGTAAGACATAATTTGCAATTTGGGACAAAGAAGAGTAGACTTCTTCGCCTGCCTCCCATCCTATGAGCAAAAGCAGAAAAAAGATTTTAATATTTTGAATCCTCTTGCTGCAACACATTAAAAACCATGCATCACTTCTTGCAGGAGCGATAAAAGTATTTTAAGGGACTTAAATACCTCCTCTCTAAAACAAACTTTTTGACTTGTGCTGAAACTCACCCTAGCCCTCATTTAACGTGACACCACCTGCCTTCTAGAAAAGCCAGGAGTGACAGATCAGGAGCAACGCTTGAGAACTTCTTTGCTATAGTGTGGAAGCACTATTCAGTTCATTTTGTTTGCACTGTAACAGCAGAGCATCTATTTCAGAGATGGCCAACATGTGGCCCACAGGCCAGAATCTGGCCTGTGGAGCTTTTTCATCCAGCCCGCGGAGCCAGCAGCAGCACCATTTTGAAAGCCGGCTATGGGGCAAGTGGTCAGCAACCCGCAGCTCTGGAGCCACGTGTGGCTCTTTAAGGAGTCATTTGCAGCTCTGGACAGTAGCGCAGCTCACTCCTCCTCCAGCTCCCTGCCCTGCTGCACTGAAATAATGAAACTCAATTTAATTGGTTTAACAGCCAGGAGGCAGGAGCCGTCCATTAACCCAATTAAATTGAGTCCCACTATTTCAGTGCAGCATGGCAGGGAGCTGCCCACACTGTACGTGGGGGAAGGGAATAGGAGAGCTAGGGGGAACCATGCATCCACACTGAGGAAGTGGCCATGGCCTGGCAAAGGTGCAGCTCAGGGCAGCAGTGGTAATGCACACAGCTTGTGTGTGTGGTGGTGGTGGGGCGGTTTAGGGATGAAAGGGGCTAAGCCTGGGGGTGGGAGGAGATGGTTTGAAATATTTGTGTTACCTTTTTACAATATGAAATATTAATTAAACAATGATGCTTGAAAAATGTGCACGTGGAGAAGATCAGTTCCATCCATGTTACTGCAAAGTGACTTGTTTGGTATTTTATGCAGTTAAGTCTGGGGGTGAGGGGACAGTTTGGGGCTGAGAGGGGTTAGGCCTGGAGTTGGGCAGAGTGGTTTGAGGCTAAGAGGGGTTAAGCTGGGGATGTGGGGGGAAGGCGGTTTGGGGCTATTTTGTATTTGGCTCCTGGAACATGTAAAAAATTGCCATGTGGCCCCCAATAAAAAAAAAGGTTGGCCACCCCAATCTATTGCATGGCATAGAAAGCAAATTAGGGGAAAGAAATAAAAAAGGAGTAGAAGAACAGGTACCAGAATAAGGGGGAAGGGAAGGGCAAAAATAAGGGGCATTTGGAACAGAGAGGTGGGGGGTTGAGAAGGAAATTTTTGCTGTGAGATAAGGAAAAACCAAAAAGAGCAAGGAAGGGCAAAGAAGAGAGAACAGAAGAGGTAACAAAAGAGGAGACAGAACAACAACAAGATATCAGAATGAGATAAAACAGAAGAATATCCATCCTGCCCAAAACACCACCTCACCAGTCAGCTAGGAAACACAGCCACAAAGTATAGCTAATAAAAGTGCGGAGAACTTGCAGGTGTGATTAGCAGAGGACCAAGTTTCCTAAATTTAAGATAGAATAATACCTTAAAGAGAAAGGGCAAGACAACAGAGAGAAAAGATAAAACATATAAAATCACAGAATTCTAGGGCTGGAAAGCACCTCAGGAGGTTATCAAGTGCAGACCCCTACACAAACCAGGACCAACACTAACTAAATCAGCCCAGCCAGGACTTTGTCAAGCCAGGCCTTAAAAACTTCTAGGGAAGGAAATTCTACCACTTTTCTAGGTAATGCATTCCAGTGCTTCACCACCTTCCTAGTGAAACAGAGTTTCCTAATATCCAGCCTACACCTCCCGCACCGTAACTTGAGACCATTGCTCCTTGTTCTACCATCTGTCGCTATTGAGAACAGCCTCTCTCTAGCCTGTTTAGAGACCCCCTTCAGGAAGCTGAAGGCTGCTATCGCCCCCTCACTCTTTTCTTCTGCAAACTACATAAGCCCAAATCCCTCAGTCTCTCCTTGTAAGTCACGTGCTCCAGACTCCTAATTTTTGTTGCCCTCTGGTGGACCCTCCCAATGCATCCACATCCTTTTTATACTGGGGGGCCCAGAACTGGACGTAATACTCCAGATGTGGCCTCACTAGTGCTGAATAAAGGGGAACAACAACAACATCTCTACATCTGCTAGAAATGCTCATTTTAATGCACCCCAATATGCCATCACCCTCCTTAGCTATAAGAGCACACTGTTGACTCATATCCAGCCTCTCATCCACTGTAATCTCCACCTTCTTCTCTGCTGCACTTCTACTTTGCCAGTTGGTCCCCAACCTGTAACAGTGATTAGGATTCTTCTGTCCGAAGCATCGGACTCTGCCCTTGTCCTTGTTGAACCTCATCAAATTTCTTTTGGCCCAATCCTCCAATTTACGTAGGTCACTCCAGACCCTAACCCTACCCTCACAACATATCTACCTCTCACCCTAGTTTAGTGTTGCCCACAAATGTGCTGTAGGTGCAATTCATCCCCTCATCCAGTTCATTAATAAAAATGTTGAACAATACTGATGCTAGAAATGATCCTGGACACGCTCCCCTTGAAACCAACCACCAATGAGACATCAAGTCATTGATCACTGTCCTTTGGGCCTGACCATGTAGCCAGCTTTCTATCCACTTTACAGTCCATTTATCCAATCCATATTTCCTTAACTTGTGGACAAGAATATTGTGGGAGACTGTATCAAAAGTTTCGCTGAAGTATCTCTCTTGATATTACAATTACTTCCACATTGTGCATATTTTCACCCTTCACAAGGTAAACTTGGAATTAAAATCCTTCAGCAAAATCAGTTTTTTCGCTTGACATTTCTTCTGCTTCTACCTATTCCTGCATTCTTCTCCTTTCTCCATTTCATTTTGAATCAGCTGTGGTGGAGGTTTTTGCGCGCGCACACACACACACACACACACACACTCTCTCTCTCTCTCTCTCTCTCTTCCAATTAAGCAATTAATATATGGAACTGGCTTCCTGCACATACAAATTATAATCATGCACAGACTGCCCCATGATAGCTGTATCGTACAATAACTGAATTTAATCTCTTAATAGTTCAAACTAAAAGTACTTACTATTTAATGGAATTAAATGCCCTTCCCCTGATATTTTGTCTACTTTGACCTACATGTGTTTTATCATAATAGTTTGTAAATGTAAAAAACAAAAACTATTTCAACAAGATTTCACATGAGCAAATGTGTCACCTATGAAGATCTCACTACCGAAACAGGGCTTAAATTTTATAACTTCTGTTTCTTTTCCTATAAATTAAATGATTCAAACTAGTAACAGGTCCATATACCCAGCTATATTTGTGAAGCACTCATAGTATCCAATATGCATTCAATTTTGCCACTTAATATTTGTATTTTTATTTACAGTCTAACAATCTGATGGTATTCCCCTCAACCTCCATTTATTGATCATTGTATGCTCATTTGCTGTAACAGCTAAGAAAAAAGAAAGATCAGATCCCGATCTCTGGCCCACCATTGTACAAATTCAGCCATTATCCAACTGCAATCCAAACTGTTTACCAGCATCACTGGTTGTAATAATTTTTTGAGGTCAAGAGGCATGTGAAACTGTATAGTATAAGCACTGAGGTCCTCTGAAAGCTAAAGCACAGGTTTAAATCAACTGTGAATGCAGTAATTATCCACTCTGAATAAAATTTATGGTGCACCAGTTCACAGCATAACCTTACCACAGAATTAATGGCTGGCATCACCTAAGGCTTAAGCATTCAGGGTAGGAGTAAAACAATTGTGGGAGGGAGGTGAATTTGAAGAAAGAAACTGGAATCAGAATAGAACAGTGCAAGAAGCCACAAAGTGATAAGTATTGTTTACCTGTCAGTTGACATTGATTAATCTTGTGTTCTGTGATATCACTCAGTGATTCAAACACCTGGAGGCAGCTGTCACAACTGTGCACAGCTTCTTCCTCTAACTCCTCCCCTTCTTCTGGCCTTTTCTTACAATCTATCACCTCTCCATCTTCTGGCTTGTCTTCTAGTTTACAGTTAGCATCTGAAAGAAAATCAAGACTGTGACCTCAGGGCTTTTAAGAACAGATTATTTTAAAAATCAGATTGGTTCTTGTTATTACCCACAAGCAGAAATGTATTTGGCCTGAACCTGCTGCACAGGAGAAACTCACTTCAGATGCTATTGCTAAATAAGGAGAGGAAACCTGCTATTGATGATGATGAAAGGAATTTTCCTTTTACTTTCACCAAACAGCACTCTCCCCCTTTCAAACAACTCTCCCACACCTTAGTGTTAACTTTATCAATTATTTTCATCTCTTGCTATTCATGGGCTGTAATAACTATTAATAAAGGACACGTTACCTTTACAATTAGTAGGGTCAAATGATTTATTTTTTTTAAACAAAAAAGCAATGTGTTCAGGAGTTTTTCATTGTTAATGACAGTGTTTCCACAGGAAATAACCAAAATTAACCAAAAGGCCTAAATAAACTGAACTGATTAACATACGGATGCAATTGTTCTGTCATTTATAAGCACATCCAAATATTCTATCATCCTACTACTTGATGTAGGACAACATTGTAGAAAAAAATTGGCTCTGGGTTAAAGTTATATGTATGTGCTTTAACCTCAATACACTTTAACTGAAGAATAAGCTGGACGGGTTCCTTGTTTTGCCAGATCAAGGGAAGCTGGAATATTATTGTTATAAATTACAAGTAGCCCACAAGGACAAGTGTTTTGAGGATCACTGAGACAAGTTACTTCTAACCCCAAAAATAGCAGGCATGAGCCTACAACCAGGTTCTAAGTTAAATAAGTCAGGTGACCTCAGCCAAATCCCTTGAGCACCCTACAAACCTTACAATTCATTCCACTCCCTCAGCTCTGTAAATGACTAATGCTGAAATGAGGTAATATGAAGACTAATTTAGTTGTGACTTTTCTTCTTTTGAGGTAGAGTACACTGTGGTGCCTTAACTATTCTTGACTTTTTGCCCATTTTACTAAGAGCTTCCTACAAAGGCAGAAATAAAACTGTCTTCTCCAATAAAGACAACAGGCAGTTTACTTTGTTCTTCTCTAGGAACCACAATACAACAAAATGAAATAAAAAGAAGAACAACAGTGTACAAAGGAACCACCATATTTCACCACTTCTTTTTAAATATTGGCAGCCTCATTTGCTTTTTAGACATTTAAGAGTGCTTCACCTTATCCAGCTGGAGTAAGTCACCTGAGAAAATTTTAAATAAAAACAGAGAAAATACTGCAGTCAGCATCTAATCCTTTTCTCTCTGCTACAAAAAGCCATCACCACCAGTGCACCAATAGGAGATGTCTGCAATGGTGGAATTACCATGAATACCAACCATTCCTACATCTACCACAAGTGTCATGGTTCTCAGCATCTCCCAGAAACCTGCAATAAACACCACTGTCCTTCAAATCATTTATCAGCAACAGCAGAGGATACCTATGCATACGCCAGAAAGGAAACAGTCCTGTCTTTAAGTAAGCTTCCTCACACTGTGTGACTCCTGAGTAAAGCCAGAAGAATCTCTCCAGCAGGATAAATGGCTAAGTTTGTTTTTAAAGGAAGTTAGATTACAGATCATCAACAAATGAATAAAAATAAATAAAACTGTAGAGAGTGAGTATATTTGCTCTGTTAAACTACACCTACATAGATGGCAAGAGTCTGAAAAATTTAATTTTTTGGTGCAAGAATAAGAACATTTACTCAGGCAGCTACTTCCAAATTAAATAGCAGTACTCACACTAACATTGCCAAAAGTGACACCATCTGAGCCCAGAAAAGCTTTTCTGCCATTTTAAAATGCCAGATCTGGTACTAAACAACTTGTATAATAGGAACATTTTCCAATTTCTTCAGCAAGCTTAACAGAGTAGTTAAAATACTACTAGGTTACAAGCAGTTCAGGTAAAGAAATAATTGTCTTCACTGTTGAAAGCTGACCCCACCATCATTAAACATTTCTTGGAAGGCAGCATGTGCATGCTGCATACTTTTAGCTGTTCAGCTCAAGTTCTCAGTTTCATCTCATAAAACTGACAGCACTCAGGGAAATGTGGGTACTGGGTCTGAATTTTAACATGAGTATTTAAATGCTGCACATAAAGTTTACAGACCTGTTTGTTTTAAAATAAGGTTAGACTCTGACTTTTCTTTAAGTACCATGTCTTTAAAATGTGTGGGGAGACAAAACTTTCAAGACCTACTGATTATGAGTCCTGGCACTTCATAAGAAACTAACACCACACAACACACACAAGTCAATACTTTCTACTTACATACTAGTTATTAAATTTAGAATAATTTTAACAATAAAACAGATATTTTGCTTCCACTTCTGCATTCACAGATATACCTCTACTGGGACAGGAGTCAGTCAAGCTTATTCCCTTTTGCGGCAACTTTAGAATACATGCTCTAGCCAACTGGCACATTTGTTTTTAGGTCAACACTTCAGGGGGGCCCTCTAGGACCTAGGTTCAATTTTAGCCTATAATGCTCCTGTGAAATAAGTTCTGGCAGTCTCAGCCTCTCTTTTGGGGAATGCCTTTCCTCCATACTCACTGACTTGAAAAGACACCACCACAAAACATTTGTTTAAATAGGTCATATAATGAGGAGTCTGTGGGATGTTGTTCCGTTTTATAAAAGCGGCAATCTTCCACTCCAGAGGTGGCTGTATGTTAGTGACTGCACACATTTAATTGTATCATCGGAAAAGCTCGAGAACCTAGAATAAAACCTGCTTCTTATATGCAATATTCATTCAAATGTACTTACGTCTTTATCGCTTCCTAATTATGGTTAGTGCTTGTAAGCACACTTTGTATCAAATATTACCATGCCCCTCTCTACTCTAAATGTCTGCAATAAACAAAGCCGCACACACTACAATCCAATTCAAACATCTTCAACCTCAACACTTACAGGCACTACCATTGTCAATACTGTGAACTTCACAGCCCTAGCTCACTACCATCTGCAACAAAGTCAGAACTATCCTTCATCACCACCATCTTATGATGTCTGCAACTGCACATAACCTACAGACTACGCCTGTAATTATCTAGTAGGGAGAGGAGGATTAGCACTGATACAAAAATAAATTCAGCTTATGAACACAATAAAAAACATCAAGGTCAGTCTTCTATTACTGATTACGTTAACATTATTTATAAGTGTAAATTAAAAGTAGTATGATTTTCCCATTACTATGTTCTCTGGCAGATGGTTCTGTTCTTCTCTTCTGCCTCCGCCTCATGAGGGATGTTATTGCTGTAACTTGGTCTAATAAAACTGCAACTTTGGGGGAAATGAAAAATTGCATTGACTTAAAAGAGTTGGCAGCAATAAAGCTATAGACTTCAATTAATTTCAAGAATGGGATCAGTTTAAGGCCAACCAGCAAAAATTCCATTCTGTCCATGTAAAAATGAGGTTTCACCACATTTACTTTTTATAATCCATATAAAAGTCAAATAAAAGTAATGAATACCTAAAAGCCATCTCAGTGGGCTGGCAAAGACTATCTGTATTCTTGAAACTCATCTTACATCTCTCTCTCTCTCTCTCTTCAACAAGGATCCACAGCTAATCAGAGCTAAAATGTCAAACTACCATGAAAGTGGTCCAGTTTCCATTTCATCTCACTGGATTCTAATGGACCTCTTTCCAAGCCACTTCTGCATGGAAAAGTGCTGGCAAAAGAAAGGAAAACTAAGATCATGTGATTATAATTACCAGGCAAGGAATATTTCTGCAGCACAGTGGTAAAGTAAAACTCTTGTCACTTTCTGCTCCCAATAGTGTCCATCGCAAAACAACTGCCTCATTAAACCTCTGCAGCAAGATTAATATGCCGTAGCTGCACTACATTTATAACTCGGTACTCTATAAAAAGCACAGAGCTTTATAGTTTGAGTCAGAGCTTAGATACAAAATATTACACTAAAAACTTCTGGCAGCACAGATATAGTATGGGCCATCCACACCACCTGGTTAGAGATATCTGGAGCATTTATTAGTTTTCAAGTAAAAATCAAATAATTTAGGCACTCCTGTGAGTTTAAAAGAAATTAAAAGTGAGAGAAAGATTTTCTATTGTTAAATAAAATGTTTCACCTGCATTGCAACAAACAGTAACACAATTTATACAGTACTCTGGATGACAACAAAGTATTGTACTTAGAGCTTTAAATGTTTTCTTTACTATCTAAACAGGGATCATTTCAAACTATTACCTTTTTAAAAACTACTGATTCTAGAAATCAACTAGGAAAACCCTTAAGAAAGTAGGTCTTACAAGAGTTACTTCACTGAAACCCATGAGAATAACCACTTGAATGAACAAATAACTAAATAAACAAAACTGTTTGCACGACCAGGCCGCCAAGCAAAACCAAAAAACAAAATTATCATATGCATTCTAGAAATTATATTAGACTACAAGACGGAAAAAACCAGCCCTTACTGTTACATGGAATGGATACGATATTAACTTACTTATATTACAACTTCACAGTCACTAATAATAAATTCCACGTACATTCAGATCCAAACAAAATGATTTATCCACACAGCTCCCACTGACTTACATGAAGAGAGCTAGTGGCTCATAAGTAAATGGTATGATTACCATTCTAAGCTGAAAATCATTTCTGAAACAAGTACCCCAACACACATAATAGTTTCATCAGAATGAATATTAATTCAGATCAGGACACACTGGGTAGGGTTGGGTTTTGTAGGTGCACATGGGCTTTGCTGACAGAAAAGGACATCTTGCACTTCAACTTATAACTCTTCCCTTTCAGTTGGATACCTAAAAACAGCATAATTCCTGATTTTCTGACATTGACAAGTGGGATCGTATTTTTCCCCCCCAGGCGTGAGAAGGGCATTCAAAGTTGAAATTCAGTGCAATGAGAGCAGACTTTGAAAAAAATATCTCACACTGTTGTAAAACAGCAAACAAATTCAGCATTACCAGTCTGTGCGGCTATCTGTCCCACACCCGCCTGCTGGTCCTCCGTTTCATTTTCTTCTACTGTCAGGAAAAGGTAAACAAACAAACAAAGATGTTAGGTGGGTAGCTGAAATGACTCATCTCCCTAGTTCAGTTCTGAAAGCCAGTAATGCTTTCAATATGGCAAGAGAACCTTGCCTAGTACAGATTCACAGCAAGTTGCAAAAACCTCAAACTGAACTACAGCTCTATGCTTTGTCTACATTACACACATAGCATCCATGCAGCAAAGTGACCAAAAAGGTCTCATGAATTAAGAAACAAGCCAAATTTTCCTTGGGACATCTGTTTTTGATTCTGTGACATAACTGAATTAGGAGCAAAGTCAAGACATGAAGACTCCACACCTATGCTACACTGTTAAGTGGGAAGCTTTTTCTGGCCAAGTACGGATGAGTGCTAAATTAAATTTAAGACTTATTTTTTAAATCTAACATTACAGTTGTGAAGATGGCCTTACAAAGATGAACCAACACAATGTTGTCTTACTGACTCTACAGACAAACAATGTCAGTGTCTTTATTATGGCTCACAGTTTTGTTAAGCACATACCACTCTGACTAACTATTCAAAAGCCCTCTGGCCAGCAATGAAACTGACAAGAATCATGTCTGCTTCATTCTGTGACTACTTTGGGAAGTTACAGGGCACCAAAGTTGCAGGCCCTAGAGCTATTCACAATGGAAAATAATCTCTCAAAGTGAATGTAGAGGAGAAGTCAGGTAACAGAACTAGTTCCTTAGTATTCTTTCAAAGAGCCAGAGCTCTGTGAGCTGAAGGTGCAGTAGAAAGAGAGTTCCTTCTCCCATCCGGTGGGGAAAAAGTGGAGAGATGAGATTTCAGGTTTACAATACCACCAAGTATTCAAAAATCATGAGTTAGGCCTAAGAAAAACTATACATGGATTAAAAATTGTGAAATTTTTAAAAGATATAAAATGACCGTCCCAAGAACTGTTCCCAAAAAGGGAAGTTCTAAGACACCGGGTAGTAGGCCTTCTAGATGCTAACAAGATTTGTTTTGTTTGCTCTAAGTAGGTTGCCACTTCTTCATTTAAGGTATGTAATAGGTGATTGAGTCTTTCTGCAGAAATGTATTGACTGCTTCGATCAGCAAATATTCTAAAACCTTTCCTTACTAATGGAGGCAGACACATGTACACAGCAAAATTCTGCCAATTCACATACCAGTTTACAGAATTTTGAACATTAATAAGTAAAAACTCATTAAGACTACCTCAAAAGAACTTTTAGTAAAGGTATAATAGCATACCTTGTAAAAATAACTGCTGATAGTATACTACACTGCTTTTAAATATTTTCTGGAGAAAAAGACTCTCGCGTATGACAACTCAAAATGAGCACATTATCAAAAGTTACACACAAGGTACATTACAAAAAAGAAAGTAAGTAATTTCTGACCAGCATGTTAGCAGGTTAACTTTGTGATTAGCACCTTTCTAAAACTGTTGTTCAAGATCTTTACGGATTCTTAGTCACAAAAGAACCAAGTAGGTCACAACAGGCCATTGCATAAAGAACTTGCCAATAATAGTCAACTACACTGACATGTTTGTCAGGAAAGATGAATCCTAGTTGAAGAAAAAAAATATAGTACAGTGGATAACAGAACAAAACAAAAGCCCTAGCTAGAACAGGGATCGGCAACCAAAAGAGCAAGAGAAAGTTCCCTTGTGCAGTAACAATGTTCTTCGAGATGTGTCCTCCCATGGGTGCGCCACTTTTGGTGGCAATGCGTTCTTGCGCTGGTGCTCAGAGATTCTTCTATAGATGTGGTTTCCCAAACATGCGCAGTAGCACCTCCTCATGCTATCTGGTGTGTGCGCGGCATGGGCCCCTCCATTCATTCTCTACCCTAGCAAAGAGAGCAGGATGCTCCAAAGTAGGAGAAGGAGGCAGGGAAGTATGTGTCCCTATAGGTGCTACATCTCGAAGAACCATCTTTACTGGACAAAATGAGTAACATCCCCTTCTTCAAGTAGTGTCCCTGCGGGTGCTCCATTCTACATGACTATAAAGCAGTAGCACTTTGGAGGTGGGTTTGGAGCCCAGTAACAATTACAGTTGACAACTGCTTGAACCACTTCAATGGAGGAAGCAATGGAAGGAGCATAGTGCTGTGCAAACATTGCTGGAAGACCATGTCACCACCTTGCAAATGTCTGTAAGGGATACAGCCTTGAGAAAGGTGGTGGTGGAAGACACAGCCCTGGTAGAATGACCGACTTGCATGTGAGGTGCCATTGGAAATGCTGGCAAGTGTAACGGACTGCTCCAAGTTCCAGGAGGTTTATATGGAGTGCTTGCTTGGAGGAGGACCATTTGCCCTGGACCATACGAGAACCCAAATGGGCCCACCATCCCATAAGGGAAGCATTTTTAGTAAGGGTAATAGATGGGGGCAGTTGGTAGAACAGCACGCCGGTGAGCACATTATCCAGACATGTCAACCACCACTGAAGGAGGATGAGAACATGCACTGGTATGGCCATGGATATGAGCAGCAGGTCCCTGGCCGGGGCACAGCACATAGCCAGCCAGGACTGGAGGCACTGCATATAAAGTAGGGCCAGTCTGAGCACATATGTGGCGGTGGCCATGTGATCCAGCAGCTTGAGGCATATGCACACCGTGACAGTGGGAGACAGTCGCACCCCTACAGTGAGATCACACAGGGCTTAGAATATTTGAAGCAGGAGACTGGCCCTGGCAGTAGTAATGTTTATGAACTCTAGGGACTGAGGATTGAAGTGTAGACTTCTTGTAGTTTATGGGGAAGCCCAGGGTGAGCAGGAGGTCTGGGGTGACCATCACCACACAAAGGGCCTCTGGAAAGGATGGCCTTTTATGAGAACAATCACCCACACAGAGGAAGATGATTACCCTGTGGCAATGCAGGTGAGTGGCCACAACTGCCAGAGTCTTAAAGAACACCCGGGCACGGTGGAGAACCCAAACAGGAGGACCTGGTGTTGGGATACACCATAAAACAAAGGAAGCACCTGTGATATGAAAATAGGCATCTTGTAGGTTGAGGGCTAAGAGCCGCTCATTTCTGTCCAGTGCTGGAATAATGGTTGAGAGAGTAACCATCTTGAACTGTCCATATAGAACATATTTGTTGAGCCTCCTGAGGTTGAGGATGAGGCTCCCCGCTCCCATTTTTCTTCTGGATTAGGAAGTACGTAGAGTAGAACCCCCTGCCCTGAAACTCCATGGGGACCCGTTCAACAACACCCAGATGGAGAAAGTGCTGCACCCACTTTTTTTTTTTTTTTTTGAGGAGATGCTTTTGAGAGGGGTCCCTGAAGCAGAATATGGTAAGAGGGTGGGCTGGGGAGGTAGAGATAAACAGAATAGAATACCCCCCACACCACTAGCTCCAGGATCCGCTTGTCCAAGGTAACAGCAGTCCAGCCGTTGAAAAAAAGGACAGAGGTGGTGTTGGAATGGGTGGTGCCTAAGCTGGAGCAGGAAGATCCCTCAGGCTCCCAACCACATCCTCACACCTGCTGCTTAGGTCATTGAAGTTGGGATGCTGCATGCTGTTGGTGCAATTGCCGATTAGGTTTTTGCTACTGGGGTCTGTGCCGTTGGCAAAGACCATCAAAGTGTTGTGGTTGCTGCTGGAACTGCTCCCATGGTCTTTGATAGGGACAGTTCCAGGCCCACTTGAATGTTGAGGGGCGGGGGGGGATGGGGGGCAGTGTACATCTCCAGCATATACAGTGTGGTGTGAGAATCCTTCACAGAGTGAAGGACTTCGTCCGTCTTCTTAGCAAACAGATGCTGTTTGTTGAAGGGGAGGCCCTCTACTTTCTGCTGCAGGTCCTTGGGGAAACCTGAGACCTGGAGCCATGATGTGCACCTCATGACCGCAGTGGAGGCAATGACCCTAGCCGCCATGTCTAACACATCCATCGCAGACTGAAGTGCCATATGGGCAATGATGTGCCCTTCGTGCATTACGTTTATAAGGGCTGGGTGTTGCTGCTCAGGTAAGGAAGGAACCAACTCCTGCAGTTTGGACTTGTTCAGGTGGTCATAGCCAGCCACCATGGCCACATAGTTCGCTACCCAGGAGAGCAATGTGCTGGGGGTAATATACTTTGCACCCCATGATGTCCCATTTTTAATTTGTTTTGTCCTCAGGAGTGGGACAAAAGGATTTAGTTTTGTTGCAGACATCATCCACCGCTTACGAGTGTGGCTGTGGATAGGCGAACAGAAACTCCACGTCCTTAGAGACTACAGACTACTGCTTGTTGGCCCTCTTGTTAATGGGATGAATAGGTACCAGCATCTGCCAGATGACATGTGCAAGGTCCATAATGACCTGGTCCATAGGCATCACAGTTCTGGAAGAGAGAGGCTGCAGGGTGCAGAGAAGTCCGTACTGTTTGACTGGTTCCTTCTACAGGTCCTTTTCCTGGGCCTGGGCCACCTGCCAAAACAGCTCCTGAAAAGCCTTGGAGTGGCCTGTGGTGGGGGGGGGGGAGGTGTGACACCACCAGATGATGCAGTGATCGTAAAGGTGAGGACTGATGCAGCAGACACCTATCCTCACCCTCCGAAAGGGAATACCCAGCGCCAGAATGCTGTGATGGAGGGTACATCGCCAATGCGGTGGGCTGTGGTGAGATGGGGTGGTCCCTGAGGAGCTGGTTCTTGCAGATACAGGTAGTGCTGTGCAAATCATGGTCCAAGCAGTGCAGAGAATTGGAGCTTGTGCTCCAGGTACGGCACTGATGGTGAGGTCTTAGTTTTCAAGGACCTCTCATGCCCAGAGGTAGAGACAGACAAAGCTAGTGGTGCCCACAGCATGAGCGGCACCAACTGCTGGTGGCTTGGCTCCAAGTGTGCCTGCTTTAGCAGTGCCAGCTTTGACAGTGCGGAGCACATCACAGCCATCTTTTCAACTAGCACGGCCCGTGAGGATGGCGCCGGAGGCCAGGAATGTGCCAGGAAAGGGCCCGCCTTTGTGGAAGGGGTGCCAACTGAGGTAAAGGGACATGCAGAGTCCATACCCTTGGTGTCCTGTGCTGGTTTCTGGTTTCTTGGCAGAGGGCTGCTCCAGGGCTGGTGGTTGGATGGACTTTTTGTAAAGATATGTCTTGAGCCTGTTGGCTTGGCCCCTTCTGGCCCTCACCATGGGGCTGGAGAAAGGGGTGCAGGACTGGGTTCAGTGGCCCTCACCCAGTCACTTGATGCAGGAGACATGGCCGTCAGAGGCCAGCATGACTTCTCTGCACTTTGAACATCATTTGAAGTCCCAGGAGTCTGGCATGGTGATGACGCAGCAACTAATTCTAACACTGACTGATTTTTTTTGTTATTGTTTTTGTAACTTGAACATTGAACAAGATGAAATGACTTGTATGAAGGAAGAAGAAATGTTATGTTATCTTATTAACTAAACTCCTTTGTCTTGTAGAGAGAGAGACAGACAGACAGACAGACAGAGACAAGCTCTGGCTGCACCCGAGGATGGCACAGAAGGAAGCGAGGGGCCTGCGACACACTAGATAGCACCAGGAGGTGCTACTGTGCACATGCGACACAGGAAACCACAGCTATAGAGGAATCCCCCAGTGCTGGCACCAGGATGTAATGATGCCTACAGTGGAGCACCCACAGGCACACGACACAAAGAGGAGCCATTTTTTTCAAATCCGGTAAAAAAACCTCAATTCAAGAGCTGCAGTGTACGTAAATGAGACCATCCTTAATAGAGAACATCAAACCATACTTTCACTTTCTGTAACTCCTGTTTTAAGAACAGCACTCACACATAAATCAATGCACTGCACATATTGAAAGGGGAGTTATCCAACATTTTGAGGTCACATATCATTTGCTGTTTACATACGAGTTGTTCACTGTGGGCTTCTGAATGTTCACCGAAATATCAAAAGTAATTGTTGATCTGTTTGTTTGTTTTTACTTTGCCATTATAGCATTGAGAGACATAAAGAAGTCCTTAAAGAGCTGCATGTGATGCCAGAGCCACAGGTTGCAGACCCCTGCCTTAGAATCACAGAACAGGAAGGGACCTCAGGAGGTCATCTAGTCCAGCCCCCTGATTCAAGGAGGATCAACCCCCACTAAGTCATCACAGCCAGGACCTGGTCCAGCCAGGACTTAAAAACCTCAAGGGATGGAGAAACCACCACCTCTCTAGGCAACCTTTAGCATAAGCAGAGTTAGCCTACAAGATATCAACTAGTTCTCCTTTACACATGGCCACATCCATCTTCCAACTAATAATAACTGTTCACTACATTAGGTAATAACAGTCCAGTCTATCATTCTGTAGGCACAAAATACTAAAAAGGAACCATATTAAGTCTTCCCATAGCCTGTTTCTAAGAACTTTATCCTTCTGCATCATTCCAGTTATCATGCAATGTTAAACATCACCCGAAATCCCACAGCCAACTTCAACATTAACTTCCCCAAGCATAAACTGAAGCACAGTATTTCCTTTCAATAAACAAAGGTAATTTCCAACAATGTCACTCTGTGAGTGGCTTTATATTTTATACCAATATGAGACAAAAGCTTTTGACCAACAAACTATATTAAAATAAGTATAGGAAGAATATGTAGTCAACCATAGTACATGACGAATATTTTTATTAATAATGTAAAAAATGAAAGATTATTTGTAGTCTAGGATTATACTTATGAACGAGGGGTGTTGACTTCTTCAGACACTTTTTTTTTTAATAAAATGTTAGCACTGCCTACCATAAGAGATAACACTAGGATAGTAATAGGAACTGAGTGTCAGTAAAATAGGAAACCTCAGGACATATGCAGAGCAAAAGCCTGTGTTTCCAGTTATGTTATGCTGCTGTGGTTGAATATTAATTATAGATACTTTTTAGTGACATCCTCATTTTTGTCTGAACAGTTAAATGTTTCTGACTGCAGAGTCACCTGTTTTGCTAGCTGTGGAAATATTTCTTCACTAACTAGATAAGAGAACATTGCCAGCTTTTTAAAGCATTAAATCATCAATTCCCATTATACAATTACATGATGAAATTAAAAAATGTGTTTCTAAATAAGAAATTGCTCACCAAAACAACTGTAGCATTGAACTCCTTTATTTTGAAAAATTCTATTTGAATTAAAAAAAAAATCTGCCAGGGAAAATAGAATGCCAGTATGTCAGCTGTTTCCACTTTTATAATGGCTGTTGAGTTTGGACTCATAGCAGAACTTAAACTTTACTACAAAAATGAATTTCTAAGCAAGACCTTTCATATGAATGAAAGGTAAAAGCAGTTAAGCTTTGCAATCCCTAAGGCAGAGCTACTTGTTAGCCTGGAAGCATGTCTACACAGCAAAGTTATTTCAAAATACCAGTCACTATTTCAAAACAACTATATGAGCATCTAAGCTGCCCCAGATGGAAGGGTTGGTCTATTAGGAATTACTATCCCAATTAATAGAACTAGACAGCAACGGTGAATGCTTAAGGAGATCTCACATGGAAAAAGGAATGGATGAAAACCGTAGCCTGAGAGAGACTTCTTTAAAGAAAACAGAGGCTATAATTTATGGCTTTTGAGCAATTACAAACTATTAAAAAATAAGAGCTACAGATAATTGAAAAAGGTTATTTTTTGTGCTGTGGGTAGGTTAATAAATTTTCAGAGAGAGAGAGAGGATACACACATCCCTGAATGTCTGAAGTTCTTTTCAGCTTGTTAAAAAAAAAGAAAGAGATGCTACATATCCCAAAACAAAACTATAAAATAGACCATTATTGATTTAATGCCCTTCCTAAAAATCACTTTATTTAAGGGATGTGAAACAAAAAAACCTAACAAAGCAAAAAAGGTTGCTAGAGAGATGAGAAAGAATGATTTATAACAGAAATATATATTTAAACTTACACTTTGAATTTCCTGTAACTTAATTAATATAACTTGCCATAAGGTTCACATTGGCACTTCATGAATTTAAACTCATCTTCAAAAACAGTACTTTTTCCTGTGATGAATACTTTGAAAAGTATGCATTCAATCTACATGTTTGAATGATATCTGCAGCTAAGTCAGGGACATTAACCATATTAGCATAATCAATACACAATTTACAGAGCTACCGAGACAGAACAGAATGAAATGTGTGCCATTATTTTAGTATCTACTATTTACTGGCATGTCTGCAAGAATCTTTCTGCTTTTCCTCTCTCCTCCCCATGTCCACGTACAGGCTAAGAAAAGATTCGTATTGCCACCATCAATGCGTAGATATTTAATATGATCAGGCAGATGAGTCACATAGCAGTGGCAAATGTAAGGTTCAATCCTGAGAAGTGCTGAGCCTCTCAAACCCTGTTTAAATTCCATGGATTTTGCGATCTTTCAGAACTTTAGCATACCTCTAGAACAGCGATTCTCAAACTATGGGTTGGGACTTAACACTTGCTGGGGCCGAGGGCTGACACCTGAGCCCTGCCACCCAGAGCCAAAACCCAAAGTCTGAACACTTCAGACTAGGCTGGGGGTGGGGGGGCGCTCAGGTTATAGGACCATGTCTGGTACTAACAACCCTGGGCTTCAGCTTTGCCCTCCCTGACACACACCTGGAGCAGTGGAGGATTTGGCTTTTCTCCCCACCCCCATGATGGTGGGAGTCAGACAAGCTCAGGTTTTGGTCCTCCCTCCTGGGGCTATGTAGTAATTTTTGTTGTCAGAAGGTGGCCACATTTTAGAACATATTTTAATAAAAAGGTTCAATTTCTATAAGGAATGCCAGCTTAAGTTTTTAAAGAGTGACAAGTGCGGGGTTGATGGCAGGGTGACAACCAAAAGTAATTCCTTTTGTTTATTCCTTCCCCACTTCTATTACACACTTCACGCTTTCTCTGAAAGACATCACCAGCCAAATTCTCCTACTAGACAGGGATACAGGCACATACTTTCACTCCCAATCGTGCAAATGAAAGTCACAAAAGTGAGTCTGAGGGGACACCACAACTCTGCTTCAGGGAGGTTAGCACACATCTAAAGTACGTTACAAAACTGCATTAAGACATATTGCATTCTCACTGGTCAGTAACCTGGATAATATCATGGTCAGAACACCCAACAAGGCCTAATTTTTGAGCCACATTAAACAGTACCAATATACTTCCATTAATGACGCAGGAGCGTACCTCTTTTATTAACTAAAATGGGGACCTGAGGAGTTCATAAAGTCAAATGTTTCAAAATGACAACGGACACAAGACTGCGTAAGTTGAAGTATGGTGATTGCATCACTTTCTTCTTGCCCTTCAGGTCACTTCAAAGTAATTTCCACTGCACCAACAGCAACAGACTCTAAAGGCACTGGAACCTAAAGCAACGCTGACTTGTTTTTTAATTGACAGCACTTTTACTACAGGACTGTTTCCCTTCCCCTCTCCTCCCAGAAAAACAACATATATGATTACTTGTTTGCAGTGCTTTTTCTTATGCCAGTACTTGCTGATACTGAGTACTGGCATCTTGGCACCCCAGCCATGGGGCTGGCTGGGGGTGGGGAGATGGCTGAACACCAACACCTTTTTATTTGTTTACTTACTACAAAAAAAAACACTGCTTGTTTGTAAATACTGGCTGTCATAAAAATGAGGTTCTACCATAACCATGAAACAAAATTTTATACTTGTTAAAACTGTAAGAATCCTATAGCAAATATTTTTGAGATTTAACTGAAACCTTCCTTTTCCAGTTTTGTTGCATATGCTGCCTTCTATGATTTTTACATTATAGTATTTTCATAAAGCACAACTAACAAATGTAGAAGACTGCTGGAGAATGGGACTGTTTAAATAATAGAACTGAATGCTCATTATTATAACCAACCTTCCTCCCCTCACACCTTCTTCCTGCAGAGACAGACTGCCCTACAAACCTCCTGGCATTCTTATCCATGTGACACACTCTCCTCTTCAGCCTGTCCCACCACTGAGCTTATTTGTCAGTTACTTTTGTACAAAAGCTAAACTGGCAGCAGCATGTGGTTCCCAATTCAGCTGTGCTGGTTAGACACTATTCCTGTTCTGAAACAGCAGTATTTTCTTTGGCAGTACCTAAAAAGAGAGTTTCTTTTTGGTTAGGCACATTTAAAAGAAACACACATGCCTGCTGGATCATTCTCCTTCAGCCATCATGTTCTTCACACAAGGATGACAGCATCCCAACATGCCACCTGGAGTCATGTAAGGAGACAGTCACATCTCTGGAATATTACAGGTGAGGAAGGCAGAGCAGAAACTCCTTCTAGCCAGACAGAGAATTCTAATCTCTAGAATCTATTCTGTTTCCAGGACAGTTACACAAGTTTTGTGTACTGACCTTTCCTCCCTATAATTTCTCACCCATGAACAAAAACCAGTTTTTTTTTGTTTTTTTTAAAAAACGCTTGTGTTGGTAAGTTGATAACAGTACTATATATTTTACAAAGCACCATTCATCCAAATATCTCAGAAGTTTTTTTTGTAACCATTAAGTTTCACAACATTCCTGTGAGGCACTATTCTATTATCTCACAAATAACAGAACTAAGGTGCTGAGGGCCAAGTTCTGTCTTCCCATTTGCAGTTACACAAAAGGGAGCCAAAACTTGCAGTTCCACTGATCTCCCGCTGGCTGCAGTCCATGCAATTAGAATAGGAATTCCTGCATACTGCAAAGTAACGTTCTGCATCATCATGCAGGATGATACAGGCATGTGGCTGGGGAATTATGGGGTCATCCAGTGTGACCACAGCTATACGAATTTACTGTAGTCTCAGCAGACATTGCTAATAGTTCTGTTGCTCTTTGTCCTGCTAATGAGCTGTGGGAGAGGAAAGATTCCATTTTTCCCCCTTCCCCTGTACTTAGCCCATTTATTTCAACTGGATCTGGTCCCAAGAAATTAAGTGACTTGCCCAAGCTCCCTCTAGGTCTGTGAGTGCATGGTGCTCAGCTCCCATAAAAGTCAACAGAAAGGTACCTCTCAGGATCACAGCAAGACACTGGCTCCAAGGGTCCACACTCCAAGCCCAGTGCTCAGACCTTTCGGCCACCCTTCAGCTCAAAGCTACTATTTACTTTCAAGGACACAGTCATAGATAACTGGACCAACACGACAAAAATCAAGAAGCGAAAAGAATATCCAAGATAACTTTTAAGCACCATTGCAAAGTCCATTATGTAACAGTAATGGCTTCAGCGTTTGGATTCCTCATAATGCACAACAACTACACATAAAGCACGTTCTCTCTCATTCTATTTAGTAACTTCCGTAAGGCACAGGAGATGAGTTATATGGCACGTGGTCAGAGGAACATAATTAAAAATTTAGGTTATTTTTAGAGGCCCGTGCCTTCACCTGTACTTAGAAAGTAGGAGATTAATTAAACATTTCCACAATCAACTGGACTCTTTTGAAAAAAAGGACATCTGAAGCAAACTGATGTATGGTGTACAGATATTAGAAAAAGCAATAACCAGTAGCCAAAATGTTCAAACCTAGGTACCTGAATTTAAAAGTGGTTTATCAAAGGTGATGAGCACCTACAGCTTCCACAAAACCAAGATGTTTCAGATGCCCAACATTTCTCAAAGGTCAGCTTATTAATTTAGATGGCTAATGTTAAGCAACCATATTTAGACTTCTTGGCCACAGACTTCATTCACAGAACTGTAGATACCAAACTATAGATATTAAACTAATGATACACATTTATTAAAAAAAAAACTAGCTCTTTCAGTGTTAATTAAAATTGGCATGACTTAGGTTATTCTTTGTGTAAAGGTTTATTAGGGAACTGCTTCCACAGAATTCACTTCTTTGTTTTACGATTTGTTTATCACCCTTTGTTCTTTCTTCCTCTTATCGTTTTGTCTTTTACTTTTTTGCACCCAGAAAAGTACTCAGTCCTCTTCCCCTCTTGATTTACATTTGTATGTGGCTTACTAGCCTCTTCCACTCAATCTATTCAACAGCTTCACCTTAAATCATAAGATATAAATCTTTTCCCCACACTCTGGCTCCTAAGCACATAACCCAACCACTTCCCAGAAGTCACACACAGTTCCAACAGTCAACCATTTCATCCACCTATTTTGGGGATAACAAGAAGTTTTATTGAGCATGCATCTTGAAGTCCCTGTTGTTCTGGGATTAGTGGATCAGAGATTCCAGGAAACACAATTACAAGGAAGGAAGTGTAAAATAACTAAGAGACAAAGTAAAAACACTTCTCTAGACCCACCACACACAATAGGACTATCAAAATTTAGAAAAATTTGTTGACACCATTTGCAAAACAAAACATACGCCTCCCTCCAGACAACCAGAGCCTGTTTTCTTGACCACCATGTATCTTAGCCTTGGCCGGGGCATGGTCTTACGTAATCTGACATGTGTAAAAGAAATACTTTAAATTGAAGGGATTTTTTACTGTTAAATTCCTTCAAGATATTAATGAGTCAACACTGGAAAGTGAAACTTTCTAGTTGTACCAAAGTATCTAGAGTCGAAAAATTAAAAGTCTAAATCAGAAAGCAGTCAGAGTCATCAGGGATGTTGTTTTCTGCTGTTCACTAAGAAGATAAATACAATCTGAGGTAAGACAACCTGTAAATTTTATGCCTTAATCCTGGACACTAAAAATTTGGGGAAACTCTGAAATTCTGAATATTCCCCCCTGCCCCGGCACTGCTTACACACTCTCTCTGTTACTGTGCTTATTTTTAGAAGGATATAAAGGTGCCAAACTCCGCTTCAATGAAATCACCTTAACCAAAGGCTAGCATAGCTAGATATAACACATTTCTGACTAGTTACCAATAAAGAAAAATGGTGATGCAGTATTATCAAACTGCAGAACAGTTCTCACTGTGTATTCATTTTTGGTAACGATAGATAATAATTTACTACATCAAATTAAACGCATTGTAAGGTTGAAGAGATTCAGAAAAGTGAAGAGGGGAAGTCAAAATCTGAAAGATACCAGGCTTATTTAAAAATGAAATCATATTTCAGATGATTACTAACGCAAATAGCAAGCCTCCTCTTCTGGTCCAGTGGAAGTCAATAGTGGAGGTGGAGCAAAACTATTGCCATTAAATATTAGTGGCACAGGATTCAGGGTGTTTTTATATTGTGGATAACTGACAGTACTACAGTACTTAGAAGGTACATAGCAAAATAAGTTCAAGTGTGTGAACAAAAAGCTGTTGTGCATCATGCACAGTAGGAGTTCTTTAATCTACAGTCTTTCCACTTAAAATAAATGCTACACACATCCCAGAAGAATACAGGCCACATAAATTAAATGCTGAAAAACATTTTTCTTCTTGTACTTCAGCATTCTGGAGGGGAAAAGTCTTCAAATAGTAAAAGAATGAAGGAAAAAAGTTTTTGCAGTAAAAAAAAATTATACAATTTTAACTAGTGCTGTAATATTGGAGGAAAATATCTCTGGTGTTAAAATCTTTTGGAGAGGGTATTAACAGCATCTTACATACATATGACTCAAAAGAACTGAAAGCAGATTTTTGTGAGCAACCTATAAACTCAAGACAGTAGGTGAATTGAATGAAAATACTAACTGTAATGTGTTGTAATAAAGATACCCCCAAGATCAGCCTTTTTTTTTTTTTGGAGGGAGGAAAAGAGGGGAACTATGGCACAGTCCCCCAGGCATATGGCTAACTCCTGTTTGATCATTATCCTGGCTCAAACTAAAGCTACTGAAGTTAAGGAGGATTCAGAATTACTTTCATCTCTAATAACTGCTAAACTAGCATAATTACTTATAGTTGAAGTGGAATGCAATGCATGCTAAGAAACCAAGTTGCCTAAAATTAAAGTTAAAACAAAAACAAAACCCACTACTGAACTCTGATTTCAAGTCATCTTTGGTCAGACTTCTCTGCCAAGTGGTGCATAATGATTTAGAATTATTTAGAAGCTTCCCTTACGCTCTTTGACAGTAATAAAGATAGCAACTGAACAACTTTAATGCTTACATTTCAACTACTTTATAGTAAAGGCATTGTACAACACTCCTAAAACCTTACAGGCACCTTTCCACAGTCCAACAGATCAATCATACACAATTTCTGGTACACTAAAATGTAGTTCCCCCAAGGGAAAAAAATAAAATTATATATATTTGCCCACGATTCTGAATTAATTGAAATAGGATAAGAAAGTAGCATTTTCTCCATCCCCAGTGGGACCAATACTGTCTATTGCCCAAACCACAAGAGACTATGCAAAACTCCAAATACATATCAGACAAAATGTTGCAGGCTTTTTCCTTGAAATATAAGTATTCTTACCACATTCGGTGTTTCAAAGAAAAGACATTTAATCCAGAAGACAGCTGTGTGAAATTCTAACAAGTTTAGGAAGGGAGAGGGTCTAAGTCTTTCTCTCATTTGGAAATAGTTAAATAAAAAGGTAGAAAGGGTTTCTCCCCCAAAAATTTAAGATTACAATACTGCACTTGCATTTTACAACAATTAACTACAAAAGGTAGAAAGGGCTTTTGCCCCAAAATTTAAGATTACAATACTGATCTTGCATTTCATAACAATGAAATTAAAACCATTAAACCAATTACACTGAATTAATCACCGAAAAGCATGAAGCCTTTTAAGAAATCTTAGATCATGGTAGAACATCTCCATATTAAGAACTTATCTTGTTCCAAGAGTTAACTGCAACTAGAAACACAAGCCATGCTTCTAGACTCCTAATCCTTTTAAGGCATCCTTATCTCAAGATTTCAGCCTCATAGCAACTAACAGTTCGGTTCTTAACTATTTACAGATAGAAGGTTGCCCAGATACACAGTTACTGGCTCCTAAGAAATGGACAGAAATGATCAATTAGACTTGTACTGGTCCCAAAAAACCCCAACAACTTGATATCACTTTTGTAATCCTCAAGGTGATAAATTCAGTCATAAACATTAGCCATGTCAATGAGAATTACTGAGTGTATGGTGGTTGCAGGAGGAGGAGGGGGAGAACGACAGCAATGTTTTAAAGGAACATGGGAGTAGTCTGGTAAGACAAAAAAAAAAAGAATATAAATAGCAAATAGTGTAACATTTCCGTGGTAATTTGATTTTTTTATGTATGCTTTTGTGTTCAGCATCTAATTTTTGCTCCTTTTTGGTGGCCAAATAGCCAACAAACCACACAAGCACCAAAACGAGTTGACTCTAATGAATGTTTTGTTCCCTTTCTATAAGATGGTTGTGCAAATACCTCTGAGATCCTGAAACCAAGCCTTTCAGAAAAAAGTTCTTTTTAGTTCATCAGCAGTGGAACCTTGAGTCAAGTACAAAAGGAACTATGCCAATTGTAACTGCTGTTTTTGTTTATGATAGATTGATTGCAGTCTCATCCGCAGACAATCTAATGACTAATATCCAGTCCAAGTAATTTTGAGATTGGGCAGTGTGGGGGTGATAAACATTCAGCTAATTGAGAAATTAACAGAAGTATTGCTGTTCAGTGGGGATTTAAACATTACATTCTTTCTTAAACATTGTTACCAAATTAGCTACCTTTTGTTACAACAAGCCTTTGCCCCCTACCTTAAATACCAGCATGCCATAACATTTGTGCCTGGTATACAATAAATGCATTATTGTTTCAAATGTATTATAGAGAACTAGTCACATTAAATAAAAACATAAATACAGGGAGGATGAAACTGATCATCTTCATCCACTACCAACTTTGCAGAACTTACAATTGCAAATGTGAACAAAATTGAAAGAATACTCTGATTTTCCCAAAACAAGGCACAACTCAAGAAATGCAGGGCACTGCCCTGGTAACATTTCAATATATGTGCCTGTTTTAGGCAGAATATCTAGTACAGCCAGCCTGTTTCTCCTTCCTTATTTCTAGGAACAGTAAACATTTAATAAATTCAGCCACAGAATAATAGAAGTGGGTTACTAAATAACAGTACAAGGAAATTCTTTTTGTAGTGACAAAGAAAAATAAAAATGCTTAAAATAAGTCCTGAAAGTTCAATGTTTCTATTAAATTTGTGGGACTATACCAGCTCCCTGTGGTAGCTTATTTAACACCTACAATTTCTAGTGATTTTTCACAGATGACTTTAGCCTAATGGGTATTACCTGACTTTGGTTGAGAAGGACGGAATTTAAAGATATGCTAAGATACTGCCTTTTCATTCAAATCCTCTAATTTTTCTTCACAGATGACATGGATGACTAAATCTTCATAGCATCCATACAGTTTTAAACACATCCATACAGATCAAAAATCTTTAATAAGAAAAAAAGAAAAACTCACAAGTGAAAGAAAGGGGGTCAGTACCCCAAGGCTGGTATTTTACAGTGTGTGCAAGGTTACAAAAGAGTTAGGCATTCAGGAGGCCAACTTAAACAAGACACAACTGAATCACTCTTTCCCCCTTGCTTCTCCAGGTCAGGAAGTCTCAAATACTGCATCCTGAATACATTTAGGGCAATTCTGGCCCTCAAGCATTCTGATCTCCACTACCCTCCCTCACACTTTTGTTTTGTTTTGTTTTGTTTTTGGGGGGAGGGGAACAGTTGTGTGTTTAAAACTGTTTTGGTCACATAGAACGTATACAGTAAGGCTCCCTGTCAGAAAATTATAAGAAATGGGATAAACTGGGAAAATGAAAAAAAGGTCAAGCCTAACAAGTTTGAGGCAACTGATTTTTAACTTTTTTTAAGTCACTAGAATATTCAAATTAAATGCTTATTTAAATATATTTGGATAGACAATTATTTGCTCACCTGTGTCCAAGCATGTTTTTGCGTATCCCTAACGTGCATGGTATACAGCTTTTCACAAACAAGGACAGTCTTTTTTGTGCTTAGGTAAATGTTTTTGTTGTTCTTAAAATGTTAGGGGGGTATATATATATTGTTTGCCCTCCCTTGTTCCTCATTAATGTCAAAAGTTGGTACCTTTCAGTGTTACTGGGATAATTAGACAGTAGTTACCAATAAACAAACAAACAAACAGGTGTGGGGAGACAAAAGAGAGCTAAGGGACAAGTGTATTTTTTTAAAAAGGGAAATTTAGTTGTGAGTTCTTAACACGCACCATTTCTAATGAACACAAAGCTCCCCAAATTCAACTTTTTGTTTTAATGTATTTACCCCCTTGTGTCACTATTCCTCTAAAATACAAGTTTCAAATTAGGATATCAAAAGTGACAACCATATCAGAAATAGTTACTAAGCATATGAAAAGCAGCAAATGTGCTGTGTATCCTATGTTTTGTTTAGTTATGGAAACAGCACCTGTAAATTTGAAGGGCATTTTTATGCAGATGTACTAACAGTTTAATTTACATGAGAAATAGTTTGGGAGAACTGTTTACTTTTAAACTAAGTCTCCTGCTTATCACCTAATGATTAAGCTACTAGTCATTAAAAGAGAATCTAAATCAATGTTGCTTTTAGATTCCTTCTGAAAGTCCTACAAACAACACTTCAATGTTACTCACAGTAATTGTTTCTTCATTAAAAATTAAGATGAAATATTTTATAGCATTTAAATGGAAAATGCTGTGTCCAAAGAATCTTTAAAACTTCCCAGCTAATTCATGCTGCTAGCCCACCTAGAAATCTTACAGTCTCCTCAGCTCAGAAAATTACTAATCCACTCAAAAATGGAAACCATTCACGAAAAATCAAATAGGGAAAGGAAGAAGTCAGATATTTGAACAAAGGCCACCAAGAATGATAATCTGCTTCTCAAAGATAATTACTGCTGCAATAATTACACTGATGATTGATTTACTATTTGTATTTTAACTAGAGAAATAATGAATACACATGTTACATATTTCTTTGCTGCCTGTTTAAATATTTAACCGTTTGTGTATAGTATACTGTCACTAAAATTCAAGTCACTCCATCTGAAATTTAGGATTTTGCTATTTGCTCTTTTAGCAAATCTAAGGCTACTAATAAAAACACCAGACTATGCTCAGACCTTACACACATAAAATGGAACCTGAATTTTTGAGTGAATTGATGTGTTCTTTCCAGGAAGGCACTTGAAAAAAGTATTTCCATTTTGTAGTGTGTGAACAGCACATGCGCATGCACACACACACAAATCAGTATGAGGAAACGTGGCCCTATTCTGACAGAACAGTTTACACAATTTACTATTTCCAGTGCAGCACTATCTCCAGATCTGAAGAAAGGGGTCTGCTGGACGAAAGCTCATTACCTAATAAATTATTTTGTTAGTCTTTAAAGTGCTACCTGACTGCTTTTTTGTTTTGTTGCCATTTACCCATTAATTTTTCATGCCTCATTTGTACTACAAGATTTGTAAGTCTAACTCTACAGTTGTTTACTTTAACTTTTCTCATGTATTATAGATATGAACAACAGATAGCTCTACTTATGGGGCTTGAAAGTCATGGGCACATGTAAATAAACCCTCATTAGGGAAACTCCCAACTAAACCTAAGCACAACCAACAAAACTTTCCTTGTCAATTCATTTCAAAAAATAAGTGAAGAGCCCCCACATCGGTTCTTTACACGCTGATGGAAAACTGCACTATTCAACTGAACAAACTTCAGTGAACTAAATATGTGCAAAAGAACGCAAGGCAGCACATTCAAGATACTCTATCATTTTCTGAAATATCTGGACGTTAAAAAAATATTAAGCGCCTGCTCCAAAGGCAGCTGAAAGCAAGACAAAGACTTGGGAAGGGGAACTTGGGGAGTTTTAAGAAGGAGAGGGAACACTATTTTAATGGGTCCTGCTCTAGGTGTCCATACAACCTGATCCTGCTGTACGGAGGATGGCACAATTGTTGTGCTTTCAGTGCACTTAACTCCTGCTTTACACCAGCCTAGCTGAGAAAAGCCCAAGGCCTGGTCCTTTTACACCAGGAAAGGGCTCCCACTTCAGCCCCCCTCCAGGGGCTGTACTCCCAGCTACACAGCCCTCCAGGCTGCCAAGTTCCCAGCTCTGTACTGGGCCAGGTCTTCACCCCCACCCCCTCCAGCCTGATCCCAGTGGGCCGTGCGGGACCGTCACTACAGCAAAGGCCAGTCTGGGTTACAGCCCCCGCCCCCCCCCATGAAGAACACAGCCCTGGGGTGCAACCAGCGTCCCCGCACCCCCGTCCTTGCCCAACCCAACCCAGGCGCCGGGGCGGGAAAAGATACAAACGGGGGGGGGGGCGCTGCACGGAGGATGCTGCGGCCCGGCTGGGGGAGGTAGGGGGCGCGGGGCGCGCGGGCGAGCGACAGCAGCTGGGGGGAGGCGCAGACTGACTCTCCCTGGGACGTTCTCACAAGCCGCCCTTTGTCCTCCTCCTCCCTCCCCCCGAGCCTCGCGCCGCAGGCGGGGGCCGCGGAGGGGGCACGGGCGCGCTCCTGGAGGCCCCCTCCAGGGTGTTTCGCCTCCCTCCCCTCCCGGCGCCCAGCCCCGGAACGCGAGCTCTCCCCTGGCGCCCCCCCAGCCCCCCCCACCCCGCGCAGGCCGGGAGGAAAGGGGGGGGGTCGCTTCACGTGATTGCCACACTCCCACATTCCAGCACAGCTCCAGCGCCAGCCGCTCCAGCCTCCAGATCAATAACTTCACTCCTGGCCCTCCTCCTCCTGCACAGCCCCGCAGATCCCTCCTCCCCCGGCTGCAAAACACAAAACTTCCTCCTTCTCCCACTGCGACCAGAACACACTGGACCGGGGGGGGGGGGCTGAGAAGTCTGCAACTTTCTTTGCATATCTCCCCCCCGCCCCCCCAACGCACTCCCGCTCCGTGCGATGTCTGCACGCCCCGGCCAGCCCGTTACTTCAAAACCCCAGCCCTGGCTTGAACCAGATCTCAGGA